>NW_025969240.1:0-16289 GCF_021869965.1 Rhincodon typus
ATCTGCACATCCCTGGGCACTACGGGCAATTTAGCACAGCAAATCCACCCTAATCTGCACATCTTTGGACTGGAGCACAAGAAAGAAACCTACACAGTCACCCAAGGCTGTGAGGCGCCAGTGCTATTCACTGAGCCACTATGCCTAGTGAGATCAAGGCAGCATTCCAGCGTGCCCATTAGGCTGGCATCTATGGCCCACTGGTTACAAACAATGTCCATGGATCTCAGTGGGTAGGACTGGTTTCTGAAACTGTAGTGTTTCCCCCTGTTGTGCGGTGAATTTCAACAAATTGCTAAGCAGACACCCCACTCCAAGTGAGGCGATCATAGAGCATTGACTTGTTCATCAGGGAAAACCTGCCTGAATCTGGTCCAACAGGTACTGGGGCAGGAAAACTGCTCAGATCAATGAGAGTCTCTATTTCACAATGAGCTTTTTCACAACGTCATTGAGCCCGAACCAACCATGAAGCCAGAAGAAATAGGAGCAGTAGGCTATTCAGCCCCCTCAAGCCTGCTCCTCCATTCAATAGGATCGTGTCTAATCTGACATTCTTCATGTCCACGTTCCTGCCCTTCCCCTGTAACCTTCGATTATAAAAATCCACCTATTTCAGCCTTAAACGCATGCAAGGACCCCACAGCTCTCTGTGGCAAGGAGTTCCAAAACCTTAATCCTCAGAGCAGAAATTCCTCCTCGCAGACTTATATTGGCATCCCTTTCTTCTAAGACTATGCCCTCTGGTCCTAGACCTTCCCGTGACGGATCATATCCTCTCAGTATTTACGCCTTTGAGCCCCTTAAGAATCCACACATTTCAATGAGATCGCTTCTCATTCTTCTAACCTCCAATGAGGAGAGTCCCAACCTGTTTAGTCTTTGCTCACAAGACTATCCCTTCAAACCAGGGATCATCCTAGGGAACTTTCTCTCTGAACTGCATCTGATGAAATGATATGCTTAAGTATTGCAGATATGGTCTAGCCAGCACCTTGTACAGTTGCAGTAGAACCTCCCTGTGCTTATCCTGCAAGTCCCTTGAAATAAGGGCCAACATCACATTAGCCTTCCTGACTACCATCCATGTTGTTGTTTATTTTCCATCCGAACCTTCTTTCACTCACTTTGTTTTGCTCTCTCGTCACATCCTTCTATCTCCTGTTTCTTCACCCATATAGCCAGCAAGCTCTCAAATACTTGTTAATGTAACGGCCAATTCCACGTGCTTGCTACTCTTTGGAGCAAAGAGGTTTCTCCAGAGAACCCCCCCCTCCACCCCGCTGGATTTGCGAGTGACTGTCTCCTCGATGGCCCCCTTGTTTTGAATTCCCCTGTCCAGGGGGATCACTTTGCCTAACACCATCTCATCTAGGCCTTTTGAAATCTCAAAGCCTTCTTTGAACACATACCCATCCCTCACCCCCCACCCCTTTCCTGAGGGAAAACAGACCCAATCAGCTCAGTCTTTCCCAACAGTCTTTCCCAACAAATCGGAGCAGGAATAGGCCCTTCAGCCCATCGAACCTGCTCCACCGTTCGATAAGATCATGGCTAACCTGATTGTGTCCTTAATTCCTCTTTCCTGCATGTCCCTCGACTCTCTCAGTCAATCAAAAATCTGTCTAATTATACATTCAATGAGCCGGCCTTCTCTCTGGGGAAGAGAATTCCGAAAACTGAACCTCTAGCAGAAGGAATTCCTGCTCATACCTGTCTGATATAATTGGGGGTCCCCCTTACGTTTAAACGGTGGCCCCTAATTCTTGATCTCCCCCATGACGGGAAACATTTTTTCAGTACCTATGCTGTCGAGATCCCTCAGAATTGTACAGGTTTCAATAAGATCACCCCTCATTCTTCTCAACTCCGATAAGCATAAAAGCAACTTACTCAACCTTCCCTGAGCTGTTTCCAATGCATCTCCCTCCTTTAGTCTGATCACCCCAAACTGTTACATGGTCTCAGCAACATCCTGGACAGTCCGCTCCCACTGTGGCTAAGCACTTCAGAAAAACTTTAATACTTGAACTTTCAGCTTTGCTTCTTTAATTTCTACTTAAAGCTAAGAATCTGCGACCCAAAACATCAACTTTCCTGCTTCTTCGATGCTGCCTGGCCAGCTGTGTTCCTCCAGCTCCACACTGTGTCATATCTAAGGTCTGCAATGTGTAACTTCTAACCTTACGCATCACTATAATTATTGAAATATTTAACATTGTTCTTTCTTTCTTTCTTGTTCTTAAGATTCTGTAAGTAGGTACTTGCAGCTAAGATACACTTTTCACTGTACTCCTGCACTGTTGTACTTGAGTACATGTGACAATAAAATCAATAAAATCTAAAAATCTAAACAGGATAATTCAGGATCTTCTTCAGTAACTCAATACCCATTTGTAATGTGGTGAACTGGAACTGTGCACTGTGTTCAGTTCTGAGGAAGGGTCACTTGACCCAAAACTTTAAGTCTGATTTCTCTCCGCAGATGCTGCCATCCCTAGGAACAAGCAGACTAAAGGGGAGGATGAGGCAACCATGGATGGACAAGGGAAGTCAGGGACAGCATAAAAGCGAAAGAGAAAGCATACAATGCGGTAAAGGGCAGTGGGAAGCCAGAGGATTGGGAAGCGTACAAAGACCAACAGACGACAACGAGAAAAGAAATAAGGAGGGAAAAGATTAAATATGAGGGAAAGCGAGCCAGTAATATAAAAGAAGATTGCAAGAGTTTCTTTAAATATGTAAAGGGAAAAAGTGGACATTGGGCCGCTGGGAAATGACACTGGAGAAGTACTGGAGAATGGGGGACAAAGAAATGGCAGAGGAACTGAACAAGTACTTTGTGTCAGTCTTCACAGTGGACGACACAAATAGCATTCCAAAAATTCAAGACAATCGGGGTGGGGGGTGGGAAGAGGGAGGAGGAGGCGGGCGCAGAGGTGAGTACAGTGGACATCATCAAGGAGAAGGTGCTAGAAAAGCTGAAAGGTCTGAAGGTGGATAAATATTCCTGGACCAGATGGACTACACCCCAGAGTTCTGAAGGATCTAGCTGAAGTGATAGGGGAGGCATTGGTGGGGATCTTCCAGGAATCACTGGAGTCAGGGAGGGTCCCAGAGGACTAATGTAACCCACTGTTTAAAAAGAGAGTGAGGCAAAAGATGGGAATTATAGGCCGATTAGCCTGACCTCCGTCATTGGTAAGATTATGGAGTCCATTGTGAAGGATGAGATTTCTGAATACTTGGAAGTGCATGGTAAAATAGGGTAAAGTCAGCATGATTTCATTGAGGGGAAGTCATGCCTGAAAAATCTGCTAGAATTCTTTGAGGAGGTAATGAGCAGGTTAGACCAAAGACAGCCAATGGATGTTATCTACTTGGACATCCAGAAGAGCTTCGACAAGGTGCTACACAGGAGGCTGCTGAGTAAGATAAGGGCCCATGGTGTTAGAGGCAAGGTGCTAGCATGGATAGAAGATTGGCTGTCTGGCAGAAAGCAGAGAGTGGGGTTGAAAGGGTCTTTCTCAGGATGGCAGCCGGTGACAAGTGGTGTTCCACAAGGGTCAGTGCTTGGACCACAACTTTTCACTTTATACATTAATGATCCAGATGAAGGAACTGAGGGCATTCTGGCTAAGTTTGCAAATGATACAAAGGTAGGTGGAGGGACAGGTAGTATTGAGGTGACAGGGAGGCTGCAGAAGGATTTAGACAGGTTTGGAGAGTAAGAAAAAAGTGGTAGATGGAATGCAATGTGGGAAAGTGTGAGGTCATGCACTTTGGTTGGAAGAATAGGATTTTATAAATGGAGAGAAAAGTCAGAAGTCTGAAGTACAAAGGGTCTGGGTGATGTCCTAATCCAGGATTCTCTTAAGGTAAACTTGCAGGTTGAGTCAGCAGTTAGGAAAGCAAATACAATACTGGCATTTTATTTCAGGAGGGCTTGACTATAAAAGCAGGGATGTAATTCTGAGGCTTTATAAAGCTGTGGTCAGACCACATTCAAAATATTTTGAGCAATTTTGGGCCCCAAACCTCAGGAAGGATATACTGGCCTTGGAGCGGGTCCGGAGGAGGTTCACGAGAATGATCCCAGGAATTAAAGGCTTAATACATGAGGAACATTTGAGGACTCTCAGTCTATACTCGATGAAGTTTAGAAGGATGAAGGGGGGATCTAATTGAAACTTACATAATGCTGAATGGCCTGGACAGAGTGTACATTGGGACGATGGTTCCACTAGCAGGAGGGACTAGGACACGAGGACACAACTTTAGAATAAAGTGAAGACCGTTTAGAATGGAGATAAGGAGAAACTTCTTCAGCCAGAGAGTGGTGAATCTACAGAACTCACTGCCACAGAAGGCTGTGGAGGCCAGGTCATTGAGTACATTTAAGACTGAGATAGATAGGTTCTTGATTGTCAAAAGGGTCAAGGGTTACGGGGAGAAAGCAGGAGAACGGGGGTTGAGAAACTTATTAGCCATGATTGAATGGCGGACCAGACTCGATGGGCCGAATGGCCTACCTTCTGCTCCTATGTCTTATGGCCAGACCTGCTGAGCTTTTCCAGCAACTTCTGTTTTTGGAACTGCGCACAATTGTCCGTGAAGGGCCCAGCTTCACAACATTTGGGATTTGAGGACAACATTTTTCACCCAGATGGTGGTGGGGGTCTGGAACGCACTGCCTGGGAGGGTAGTTGAGGTGAGAAACCTCACAACCTTTAAAAAAGCAATCGGATGAAGTGTCATAACATTGGAGGCTATGGGCCTAGTGCAGGAAAGTGGGACTAGAGTAGGCAGTGCATCTTTGGCGGTAAGGGCCAGACGGGCTGAAGGGCCTCTTCTGGTCTGCACGTTTCAAATGACATGAAGATGGAAGTGAGGCGAGGTGTACAAAATAGACTAAACCAGAAACACAAGTGGTTTTTGTTCAGAGCGTTTCATTGACAGGAAGTTTGGTAACCAGAAGTCACGGTGAGAACAGAAGTTGACTGAAAACGGAGGAGGAGAACGTTTTTAATTGAAGAAATGGGAATGTGCTGTCCTGGAATGAGCAGGAGAGGTGGCGGGGAAAGCAGACGCAAAATTAACGTGCAAACGGTTCGAGCTGCTGAGTTCCCAGGTCGTACACCGAAGGTGCAAGTGGTCGGCGCCTCCCGGGGGCAACCCGAGTTGCCGGATGATTTGCAAACTTGCAGCGGCGTGCACACGTTCGACCTGCTGACACTTTCGGCAGCGAGATCTGGGGCACTGCCGCCACAGGAGCAGCGCTGTGCACCCCACAGGAAACCCTATCAGAGAGATTCTAACACCCTGGCACATAGAGCACTGTATTAAGGTCAGGCAGACAGCCTGCTCGGTCATAATGGTAGGTTCCTGCCGAGGGTCTTTAAGGGGGAAAACGAGTTGGAGGGTAGGAGAGAGGGCGTTGCAGAACTCAGGGCAAAATGCAACTGAAGGCACGGCCTGTCGGATGGGGACAATCAAAAAGCTCAGGAGGCCGGAATTGGATGAATGCAGAGCAACTCTGCAGGGCTTGGAGGGGGGTGGTGGGGGGGCTGGAGATGATAGAAATGACTGGGCGAGGGGTGGGGGTAGGTGGAGAGAGAGGACCTCGCAAGGAGATTCGAAACCAAGCCTCCGGAAGCATCAGCATCCCCGTCAGATTGCGAGCTCTCCGGGAACTGTTCGGAATGGCCGGCATGAAGGAGAGGCCTCCTTCTTCCCCACACGGGGAGGACAATAGAACGGATTGTGCTGCCAGACCAAATAAAAGGAGGGGGGAGAAAAAAATAAACTGCATTCCTATCTTCCAGCTCACGTCTTAAGCCTGAAATGGCTAATATCAGCATTCTAATCCATGCATCACTGTGCCCAACACCCCACAACAACCTTTGTTTGCTCTCCCCAATTTGCACCAAATCACAACAAGGATACAGTGCAGGAAGAGGCCATTCCTACTGCTCCCATCCTTTGGAAAAGCAATCCAAAAGTCCCACAAGGCAGCATCAGAGGAGCAGGAAAGCTGACATTTCCCGTCGGGACCATTTCTGAAGAAGGGCCCCGGCCCGAAACGTCTGCTTTCCTGCTCCTCTGATGCTGCCTGGCCTGGTGTGTTCCTCCAGCTCCACAGTGTTATCTCTGACTCCAGCATCGGCAGTTCTTACTATCTCCAAAAGTCCCACTCCCTCCCCAAAGAAGACTGAAAAACTTTCTTGGTATTTTTTCCCCTCTCTCTATAAATGCTTCCAGACCTGCTGAGTTTCGCCTGAACTTTCTGTTTTTTTTTACATTATTAAGTTCCACTCTGTTGCTGCTCCTTCCCAATAACTCTGCACCTTTCGCTTTCACTTCAAGTATTTAAGCAACTCCCTTTTCCATAGGTGCTTGTGAACCTCCAGAGTACTTAAAGTACCAGTGCAGAGTCATAGAGTCACACAGCACGGAAACAGGCCCTTCGGTCCAACCAGTCCATACTGACCATAATCCCAAACTAAACTGGTCCCACCTGCCTGCTCCTGGCCCATATCCCTCCAAACCTTTCCTATTCATGTACTTATCCAACTGTCTTTTAAACATTGTAACTGTGCCCACTTCCATCACTTCCTCAGGAAGTTAATTCCACATGCGAGCCACCCTCTGTGTAAAAAAAATTGCCCCTCATGTCTTTTCCAAATCTTTCCCCTCTCACCATAAAAATATGCCCCCTAGTCTTGAAATCCCCCACCCTAAAAAGACACCTGCCATTCACTTTACCTCTACTCTTCATGATTATATAAACCTCTACAAAGTCACCCCTCAACCTCCAGCTCTCCATTGAAAAAAGTCCCAGCCTGTCCTCATAACTCAAATCCTTCATTCCTGGCAACATCCTGGTAAATCTCTTCTGAACCCTCTCTAGCTTAATAATATCCTTTCTATAACTGGGTGACCACAGTGATCCAGAAGCGGCCTCTCAAAGTCCTGTACAACCCCTGACATGACGTCCCAACTGCTATACTCAAAGGCCTGAACAAGTTCCAAGTGATAATAGGCAATGAATCAAAGACGATAAGAAGAGATTAGTGTGGTTTGGTGTTGGTGGCATGGACGTGATAAGTGGAAGGGCCTGTTTCTGTGCTGTATGACTCTATTCCAGTCTACAACAATAACACCCTCCCCCCACCCCCAATTACTCTTAAATTTCCCCTTTGCTCCAAAAACAACCACAGCTTCCACTGTTAACTCTCAAGCCTGCAAAGGAAATCCCCTTCCTGCAGTCACTTCCTGGTTTCCTCTCTGGGGAGCCGTGGAGCAAGTGTCACTTGGAGCGTTATATCCTTCCGAACCAGGGTTGCAATCCGGAAAAAAAAAAGGGGCTGAGGCATGTGGATGGGTTGTCACAGGCAGGAAGTGGAACATGCAGTGAAGCACTTTGCTCCAAGGCGGGGGTAGGGAGGAGAATTTGGTCAGCTGTGGCTCGCTGCAGTAACTCTCATATCTCAGAGATAACAGGTTGCGGGTTCGAGTCCTGCTTGGGGGAGATGTTTGTCTAAGTCTGTGAGACAGAGATAGCAGGAACTGAATGAAGAAGGGTCTAGGCCCGAAACGTCAGCCTTCCTGCTGCTTGGCTTGCTGTGTTCATCCAGCTCTACACCTTGTCATCTGTGAGACAGAGCTCTAGTTGTGTGTTTGCTGACTTTGCAGTTCTAGGGACATTATGTTGAGGGATACAGTAATGTTTGAGGCATCGGCTCTCAAATGGGAACAGAATTACTCTCTAATTAATTCTCCTTTCCATTCCACTCAGGGGCTGTTTGCCGTCCGAGGGTTTGGAAGCACCCCATGCACTGCATTGAAAGAAATTGACACGCTTAGCACCTCGTGCTTTTGTCAAATTTGAACTGTTATTTCCTGCCTCTTTCTTAAAAAAATGTTTTACAATATATTTACAAGTGAAAAAAAGAGAAAGAAATGATGGTATTTTAAGGCAATCCAGGGGGCTTTCTCGGGCTGATGTCCACTAACCCGTTAAACGACATTATGAATGATGTTTAGGTTTGGCACCACTTTTTGGGACGGGTTTTTTGTGGGGGGAGGGGATGTCGAGGAAGGTTTGCTATAGAAATGCAAACGTTCTCTTGCTGTCTCATTCTGTTTCATTTCCTTTGGCCAGAGGCAAGATTACACGTGTTTCAGCACAAATACTGTGCTGTAAACCACATATGCAGGACCGTGTGGAAGGGAGGATGAGCACGTCAGTAGGCACTTTATCAGCACTCCGGAGAGAGAGAGAGAGAGAGGGAGAGAGTACCGTACTATTTCAGTCGATAATTACTGATAACCTTGTTTACCTACTCGAACATAACTGATAACCAAGTTTACCTAAGCTTATCTTCTGATTTAAAAACCGAAAGAATTGCGGATGCTGTAAATCAGGAACAAAGACAGAAGTTGAGGAAGGGTCACCGGACCCGAAACGTTAACTCTGATTTTTTTTCTCTCTTCAACAGATGCTGCCAGACCTGCTGAGCTTTTCCAGCAACTTCGGTTTTTGTTAACTTCCGATTTGTTTGCATATTGATCTCCAGGAACCGCAATTTATTTTGGTGGGGATGGGAGATTTTCAGGTTTCCACACTGCCCTGGGTGTGAAAAATACCGACCTGATTTTGTTCTCGAACCCACTTCTAGATTATGTTGAGAAATTATGCTCTCCTACCGAGGTCTTTATTTCTCTCCCTACCCCTCACTGCTAGTGGAAACACTTTCTCACCTACTGGACGTACTGACTGCCTTTAATCGCTTCGATTAGTTCACTGTGACAGGAGGCCAAGTTTTTGCAGCCTATCTTTATGACTTAGCCCTCTGCGTTCATCTTGAACTGATCTAATGTTGCCGAAAATACTTTATACCCCTGTTCTTGTCACTCCCCGGACCCAACTGCTTCAATATTCAAACATGCTCCAAAATGCAACCAACCTCAACCTTGTAATGCACAGTTCAAAATCGTCGCGTTTGCCCCCCCCCAATCCATTGCTCCAATTTTCTGCAGTCATGGAATCATAGAAGCAGGTCATTCATACTGATCCTCCTCAGAGCATCCCAATCAAACCCAGACCCACCCCTCACATCCCTGCATTTCCCCACGGCTGACCCACTTAACTGGCACATCCCTAGACACTGAGGGGCAATTTAGCATTTCCAATCCACCTAACCTGCACATCTTTGGATTGTGGGAGAAAACTGGAGCACCCAGAGGAAACCTATGCAGACATGGGGAGAATGTGCAAACTCCACACAGACAGTCGCCTGAGGGAGGAATTGAACTCAGGTCCCTGGTGCTGTGAGGTAGCAGTGCTAAGCCACTGAGCCACGGTGCTTCCCCCAAGCTTCCATCTTTCCCCCCTCTAATGGTTCCCTCTCTTCCCTCCATCCCACTAATCTGTCATGGCTGATTTAACCTGCTCCCTGGAGCATCACTGCCCACACAGCCTACACCAAGCTACATGCCATCCTGACCATAAAACATAGGAGCAGAATTTGACCTTTCAGCCTGCTGATATGTTCCTCAACCCCATTCTCCTGCCTTCTCCCTGTAACCCTTAATCCCCTTACCGATCAAAACCTATCTCTGTCTTAAATATACTCAATAACTTGGCATCCACACCCCTCTGCGGAAATGAGTTCCACAGATTCATCACCCTCTGGCTGAAGAAATTCCTCCTCACCTCAGTTCTAAAGGGTCGCCCCTTCATACTGAGGCCGTGCCCTTGGTTCTAGTCTCTCCTACTAGTAGAAAAATCTTCTCCACTACCACTTCTCTCTCCGCATCTTGTCCACGTCAACTCTATCCAGGCCTCTCAGTATTCGCCAATATCTTTTCAAATTCCATTGAATAGAAACCGTTCCTCACAATGACAAGCCCTTCATCCCTGGGATCACTCTTGTAAACTTCCTCTGGACTCTTTACTATGCCAGCACAGCCTTCCTTAGATACAGGGCCTAAAACTGTTCACAATATTCAAATGCGGTCTGACTAGAGCCATACACAGCCTCAGCAGTACATCCCTGGTCTTGTGTTCTAGCCCCCCTGAAATGAATGCCAACGTTACATTTGCTGCCCTAAACTGCTCATTGAACCTGCATGTTAATCTTAAGAGAATCCTGAACCAGGACTCCCAAATCCCTTTGTGCTTCAGATTTCCGAAACCTTTCCCCATTTGGAAGACAGTCCAGGCCTCTGCTCTTGCTACCAAGTGAATAAGCTCACACTTTCCCACACTGCATTCCATCTGCCACTTTTTTGACCACTCTCCCAGCCTGTCCAAGTCCTTGTGCAGCCTTCCCACTTCATCAACACAACAGGAACCACTATCCCTCACTGTCACTGGGTGACAATCCCAGAATGCCCTCCCTAACAGTGCTGTAGATCTCCCTGCACCTCAAAGATTGCAGTAGATGAAGAAGCAGCTCACCCACCGCCACCTTCTCTGGGGATATCTGGGGAGAGGCAATAAATATTGTCCTAGCCAGTGAAAGCCAAATCCCATGGGGGAACTAATCCCTGTCCTCTAAATACTTCTCTCTGATAAAGTGTTAAGAGTGTTTTCAGGGATGTTGCCGGGACTGGAGGGTTTGACCTAAACTGAGAAGCTGAATAGCTTGGGGCTATATTCCCTGGAGCATCATATTGAGGTTGTACAGGACATTGGTGAGGCCTCTTCTGGAGCATTGTGTCCAGTTCTGGTCACCCTGTCGCAGGTAGGATATTATTAAGCTGGAGGCGGTTCCGAAAAGATTCACGAGGATGTTGCTGGGAATGGAGGGTTTGAGTTATAAGGAGAGGCTGGGTAGGCTGGGACTTTTTTTCACTGGAGCGGAGGAGGCTGAGGAAATCATGAGGGGCATGGATAGGGTAAACAGCCAAGGTCTTTTTCCCAGGGTTTGGGAGTCCAAAACTAGAGGGCATAGGTTTAAGGTGGGAGGGGGAAGATTTAAAACGGACCTGAGGGGCAACTTTTTCATACAGAGAGTGGTGGGTATATGAAACAAGCTGCCAGGTGGATGCTGGTACAATTACAACATTTAAAAAGAATCTGGATGGGTATATGAATAGGAAGGGACTAGAGGGATATAGACCAAATGCTGGCAAATGGGACGAGATTAATTTAGGATATCTGGTTGGCATGGATGAATTGGACCGAAGGGTCTGTTTCCATGCTGTACATCTCTATGTCTCTAAATGTAACTCTCTCACCCAACCTCCAAGCCTTCACCTGGGTGCTGTGCTTCTGTTTCTCTTCATAGGCTTCACCAAAGAAAATCTATAAGCACAAGTTCCTGTTCACTGTGATGAGAACACTCCACTGTAGGGTCTATGTGACATAATGTATACCAACGTTAGACATTAACAGACTGGAGTGCAAACACAGATCATTGCACTCCCCAGTCATGTCTATAGAGAACGTCACAAACAATAATTCGCCATGCACACAGGGTTACAAGAATTGTGGTCTGATTGCACGCAACATGCCAGGAAAGTAGCTGGTTCTTTCTATTTCCTCCCCCTCACCCCTACCAGCGGAGAGCGTTATTTTGTATTTACTGCACTGACGAGTTGCAAAGGCACAAAGAAGCAGTGTCCCACAGTGAATCTTTAAGCGAAGTGGATGGATCTATAACATATGGAACTATGCCAAGGAATTCAGCAGTGCATAACTATCTGATTACAACAGACACATGAACAAGCCCAGCGGCAGAGACTAGCCAGCTGTTCGCAGGAAAGGAGTGCTGAGAATGGTAGAACCACATTCATTTCATTCACTGAGAGAGAAAGAGAGAGAGTGGCCAGGAAGCGGGTGGAAGAGAAAGAATGGAAATGTTGGAAGGGGTCAGATGGAGCTAAAGAGAAACGGTATAAACTTGCATCGACTTTAACCACTTTCACAACCTCAGAGAATCCAGAAGCGAATCATAGCCAATCATCGTAATCCCTTTTGAAGTACAATTACTGGTCGTAGTCACGGCAGTCACTTTGTACAAAGATAATCCCCATGAAGGGAGAGCACGAAGTGAATCGAGTTAGAGATAGGCAGAATGAGAGGGAAAGAATGGGGAAGAAAGGGAAAGATGGCAAGGTAGAGAGAGTGGTGCAAATACATTCACTCTGTCTCTCTCTCTCACACACACACACGCATATTCACTCACACTTACATTCTCACACACACAGGTATGCAAATACATTCACTGTCTCACACACACACACATACAAACACATTCGTTCACTCCCACGCGCACACGAGAGAGACAGGAAGGAGGAAGGGAGAGAAAGACATGTGATGGAACAGTGATGGTGAGGAACAGTTCTCCCCGTGCTGGCACATCAAGCTTGTGGAGTCTTTACAGCTTAAACCCCTCGATGAACGTACCCCTCACACTATCCCTACCTCCGCCCTCCTCCAGCGCCCACCTTCTGGGAGTGCCCCATTGCCTGATTCACCGTCCCCCCCACCCCGGGGCGTGCCTCTTACCTTCCCTCGGCTGACGCCGGACTTGACCAGGCATGACCTCTGCAGCGTCAGGTAGCCGCCGATCACCTGGATCTCCTCAGCCGTCGGGTACCGTTTCTTTGCTGGGGCAGCGGGCGAGCCAGCGGGCGGCGTCCCCGAGATGCCGTTCTCTGTTGTCGTGGCGTTGCCGGGAGACGGGGTCTTGTTGGCTGCCATCTTGCGGGGGTTGATGGTGATGGTTCTCCCTGACTTGCGCTGGGGGCCGGGAGAGAAGGTAGGCTGCAGCCTCCCCTCGCCGTCCTCCGACGCCGCCCCGGGGCCTGGCCTCGAGGGCACGGGCGACAGGGTACCCTGCCGCCCCCGCCCTCCGTCGTTGGCACCCTCTGTCTCCTGGGTGACCACTCCCCCCCCTCCTCCTCCGTAGCTGGCTCGGACGGGGAAGGCCGGAAGCCTGGCTTCCCGGGGGCCCACAGTGGGAGGCTGCGGCCTGCTCATGTTGCTGCTTGGCCCCCCCCGACTGGTGTCTGGATCCGGCCTGGGCTCGGGGAAGGGGGCCCTGTCCGGGCCTAGCTCAGGCGTCCCGCCCTGGGGTCCAGCCTCTCCGGTGCGTCTCCGGTCTGTCGCTGCGCCAGCAGTAGCAACAGCAGGAACGCAGGAAGCAGCAGGGGCCTGCTCTGCACAGGAAGAGGAAGCCACACTGACAGGCTGCTGTGGCCTGGAGGAGCCGAGAGTGTTTACGTCGCTGGGGGAGGGTGGGTGGGGGAGGAGGACGGAGGCTTCGGCCTCCTCCTCCTCCTGCTGCTGCTGCTTGGAGGGCGCGGCCTGGCCATCAACCAGAGCCTGGGCCTCCCTGGGTTCAGCCTTGCCGTCCCTTGCTACGCCAGGGCCTGAGTCTGGATCCCGCCTCCCGCTGCCCACAGAACCAGGCCTGGGGCGTCCTCCTCCTCCTCCCTCCCCAACCATCCCCCGGGACCCCGGCCTAGCGGGCTGGGCCTCCTCCTCATTGCCGGCTCGGCCTGGGGTCTCCGTCGCCAACCGGGCCTCGAAGCGGCTGCAGGAGGTGGAGACCGTGCGCGGAGGGGAGGTGGTGGGGGGAGAGCGGGACTGGGGCCTGCGTCCTCGGCGCGGGGCATGAGGGCTCCGCGGTGGGGCAGAGGGTGCCCCTGAGCGGCCCGGGCGCTCCAGAATGTTCTCGGTGCTGCGGGACCGAGATGGCCGTGCCGCCAGAGCCTCCGCCTCGTCCTCTCCCCCGCCAACCCCGGCCACCCAGGTGCGCCCCCGCTGGCCGAACCTGCACAGTAGGCGGCTGACCCTTCCCCGTCCGGGGCCCTCCTCTCCCACCTCCGCTCGGCACTTCCCAAAGGAGTTCAGATCCTCCACGCTCCTGCTCAAGGGGGACCGGAGATCAGGCCGACAAGTCCCCTGCTGACCAGGCAGGCCGTTCACGCTCGGCAGCTTCTCCCCGGTGCCTGGGAGCCTGGGCCCAGATTCGATGATGGTCATGTCGTCTGCCTGTATGATTGTCACCCCTGGGGTGTGACAGGTCACCTCGGTCCCTGGGACTCCCAGAGGGGCCTGCTCCAGCTCCGAACCTCCCTTCCTCTGCTTCTCCCGCTGAATGAAGTGATTCTGGCGCAGGGGCCCAATGTTCTCCCGCAGCACCACGCTGTCCGTCGCCACGGCAACGCAGGCCTCAGGCTCCATCCCATCAGTCCCAGTCTTGGCTGCAGAGCCCATCGGGCTAGACCCAGCCTGACCCTCAGCCTGTATTTCCAATGGCGATGTCCCAGGGCACAGCCTGGCCCGCCTCCTCTCGATGATCTCCCTCTTCCAGGCCGGAATTCTGGCCAGCCTCTCCTGCTCTTCCTTCTCCTTGCGCCTTCCCTCTTCCTCATCCCTTCGCTTCCTCTCCAGCAGCTGAATCTTCCACTGAGGAGGGGATGTCATTGTGGAGTTTCGACCCAGTCACTGGTGGAATGTGAAGGGGTCAATCCTGCCCCTGGCTCTGGTCACTAAAACCTGCTCCACCCACCCACCACCAACTTCACCCCTGGGTCACCCTGTCTCACTGAGAAATCGATGGGGTCTCAAAGGTGGTGACCTTCAGACTATGCCATATGGGACAGAGCCAGACCCAGATCTACGGCCAAACACCATGTCTTTCACCCTGACACATTACAGACACTCAAAACACACACTCAATACTCAACCCTCATACTCAGTACCCAACACTCGGACACTCACAATCAGTCCCTCACACTCAATACCCAACACTCAGACCCTCGCTCAATACCCAACACTTGGACTCTCGCTCAATACCCAACACTTGGACTCTCGCTCAATACCCAACACTCGGATCCTCGCTCAATACCCAACACTCGGATCCTCGCTCAATACCCAACACTCGGACCCTCGCTCAATACCCAACACTCGGACCCTCGCTCAATACGCAATACTCGGACCCTCGCTCAATACCCAATACTCGGACCCTCGCTCAATACCCAACACTCGGACCCTCACAATCAGACCTTCACATTCCATACCCTCATACTCAGACCCTGACACTTGGACCCTTGGGAGCACACAGTCAGTTGTTCACCCACCCAACCCATCGTCAGGTACCCCCCGCACACCTCATGGAATCGCTCAGGTCCCCATCTGCCCCGGGATAAATTCCTCCTTCTCTCTGGGCCAGGGAACTCCTTCTGTCTGCCCCGGGATAAATCCCTCTGGGCCAGGGAACTCCTGTCCCGGGATAAATCCCTCTGGGCCAGGAATCTCCTTCTGTCTGTCCCGGGATAAATCCCTCTGCCCTGGAATAAATCTTTCTATCCTGGGATAGATCCTTTTTTTTTGGCCTTTGACAGGGAAACTCCACGGTCTGTCCCAAGATAAATCAGGGATAAGCCTTTCTCTCGATCCTGGGAATAAGTCGCTCTCTCTGCTCTCAGGATACAGCCTCCTGTCTATCCCTACCTCTGTCCCGGGGATAATACTCTATCCCGGGATAAATCCCTGTCTCCTTGCTCCCATGGGGTCGATTCCAGGCGGGAGGGAAGGCGATGGATATGTCTCCCGGGTCAGATACTCCGCTGTCCCGGGACAGTGCTGGGTCCTGGGTGCCGCCCGCTTCCCGAACAAAAGGAGCGGCTCCGGGTGGGTGTTCCTGGCCGCTCGGAGGCTGCGGCTCCCGGGTTCCCGGTGGGGATTCTCCCCGCTGGCGAGCTCTCGCTCGGGATTTGAAGCTGCCTCCGGTGGCGGGTCCGACGGGGATCCCGTAATCTCCCCGGGACCGGGAACCCGCTGCTGCACACAGTGACTGAGTGTGAGAGAGAGGAAGAGAGAGAGAGAGAAGGAGCATCCGGGAGAGGGCAGGAAACAGAGAGAGAGAGAGAGAGACGGGGGAGGGAGTGAGGTAAGAGAGAGAGAGAGGGGCTGGGGCTGGGGTAGACAGACAGAGAGAGAGAGACGGGGGAGGGAGTGAGGTAAGAGAGAGAGAGAGAGAGGGGCTGGGGCTGGGGTAGACAGACAGAGAGAGAGAGAGCGCGAAGGCAGAGAGAATAAAGTGAGAGACTGAATAGAGAGAGAATAAAATAAAATGAGGGATGGAGATAGAGAGACAGACAGAAAGTAAATGACTACAGAGAGAGTGGGAACAGAGAGAGACATGTAGATTAGAGAGAGGGGCGTGGGGGGTGAGGGAGAAAGGGGAGGGGAGAGAAAGGGTGGAGGGAGACAGTGGATGGAAGAGAGTGAGAAGAAGGTGGGATGCGAGAGAGGGGTCGAGGAA
>NW_025969241.1:0-16287 GCF_021869965.1 Rhincodon typus
CTGTCATGATGAATTGTAAACCCTGAACAGAAATAAACCAGATGGACGAACGTGCCATGAGTGTTTGTGAACAACTTGAGAAAAAACGCTCAAACCCTGCTCCTGATGAGGGATGGGGGGAAAACTGCATCTATGTTGTTAGACAGAGCCTCCATCTAATCCAGAATCAGTCAAATATTACACCGCTTCAGTAAGTTTGGATCAATCCTTTGAACTGTCAGGGAATTTTCCAGATTTGCACCCAACTCCTTATTTTGGACCTTCAGTTTGAATAGGGACTAGTGCAGTCACTGTCAGATCTGATCTGCCACTTGATACAAAGGCTAATGTCATTGCTGTCCACCCTGAGCCTTTCACCTATTTCTTTCTTAGAATCCATCCACATCTGCCTTTAAACATGGAAGGGCTCTGCTTCCACCTCTTCAAGGAATATTCCAAAGATGCTCAAACCTAAGTTGTCCTCTTTACTTTAATGGCTAACCCCTAATTTTTGAATCCTTTCCCACCCAAGAGAACATCATCTGATATCCAACTAGACAAGAACCACCCAAAATTCCAATTGGGTCCCCTTGCTCTTCAGAAACAAGTCCATCCTTCCCCCATTCGATAACAGCCTCCCAATTGTTTTTGATCTCAAACATCTAAACTGCCCTCGCTACTTCCTCACTGCACACAGTACCCCAGCTGTGCTCTTGTCACTCCTCTAGCCTGTAGTTTCTTGCCTCCTCTTTTAGATGTATTCCTTCTGAATAAGTTGCTTTTCACTTCCAGTCTAATGATTTGTCCCTAAATGAAGAGTATTTCTAATTAAAACCAGAGGATGATTTCTCGGAACCTGGGGCCTTCTCAGCATGTATCTCCAACAGTTTACTCTGTATTTGTTAGAGTTTCTCCTCACTACAACTTCTTAGTTAACAACCAATTCTGGAATGTTACTAGTATCTTCCCTGCAGCGAATTGCAAAATACCTGTCACCATCTAGTATCTGGAGCATTGGTAATGAGGTATGAGAAATCTTTAAAAGAACATAATTGAGGGTATAATATTGAGGTCAGGTATTATGCAACTTTTTTTGTGGCTCTTTTTCTTGTCCTTTTTTCTAAATCATGACTTTGTCCAGTCTTGATTGCTGTCTACCTTTTGCACACTATGCTCTTCCTTCCTTCTCATACACATTCCTTTTCCAAGGAATAGATACAACATCTGGTAATATTCCATTCCAGGATGGCTGGATTAATGGGATATTAAATGTCTGCCACAACATTTTTATTGACCTATCCCTTAATTTTCCATCTGTTTCTAGATCCTCCATTGCCCTTGAGCTTGAAACTAGTCTTTAACCACTCCCTATCATCAAGGCATAATGCCATGATGGCTGCCACCTCGGACAACCTTAATTGAGATCATTGATCTTGCTCTATGCCAGTCTAGATGATGTGGAGGTGCCAGTGTTGGACAAGGGTGGACAAAGTCAAGTCACATGACGACACCAGGTTATAGTCAAAATTGATGTTTTGGTTTACACTCTCTTCACGACCCAAAATGTCAACTCTGCTGCCTGACCCATGTTCCTCCAGCTCCCTGCTGTATTGACTCTGACTCCAGCATCTGCAGTTCTTGCTTATATTAAAAGATCATACAATTGGTGAGTGGAATGTTAGATAAGCCTGTGCAGGTGACCAGGGTGTTAGTGTGTAAAGTGGTTAAAGTGTGATAATCGGGCAATACCATAGGAATATACAAAAATGACATCAGTCAGATACTGACTGTAGGTGTGTGGCCTTGTTCAGGATCTGTCTGAGTTTTAACCTGGCATCAGGCTGGTTTTATTTCAAAAGCTAGAATTCACTCTGACAGAACTCCTGATGCTGGAGTCATAAGTGTGGAGCTGGAGGAGCAGTAAGGGGGCTCCAAAATGAAGAGGTGGGGCTGGGAAGGTAGGTGTGATGGTGATAGGTCCATTTGGCCCAACAAGTCCACACCGAACCTCAAAGCATCCCACCCAGACTCATTTTCCCCCTCATCCTTTTTCTTGTAACCCTGCATTTCCTATGGCTAATCCACCTAGCCTTCACAGCCCTGGACACTATGGGCAATTTAGCATAGCCAATTCCCCCCAACCTGCACATCTTTGGACTGTGGGAGGAAACTAGAGTACCCTGAGGAAACCCACGCAGACATGAGGAGAATGTGCAAACTCTGCACGGACATTCACCTGAGGCTGGATTTGAACCTGGGTCCCTGGTATGATGAGACAGCAGTGTTAACCACTGAGCCACCATGCTACCCTCAAGCCTGCCTGCCTTTCAAAGGTGCACTACCTACTGAAACGAATTGCTGACCTTCAGGCACATAAGTGCCTTCCATGGAAACCAGCTCTTAGTGGAATCCAGGGTTTCTAAGCCAAACAATAGCCGGCGTCTGCAGATGGTGTTCTGGTTCAGTGTGTAGATCATTTAAGGGGATGTCCTCATTTAATCTTCTCTCTTGTTATACTTGAGCTGCACAAGAAGCAGGGGAGTGGGCAATCCATAATCTATCTGCAGTTCTAGTAAAATGAGCTCACAAGTAAACAACAGCAGTTGGTTCACAACCAGCTGTTGCTGTCAAATAACAAATGTTGCCTAACAAATGTGCTCAGTTATGCCCATGATGTCAGGTCTCTAGTCCACATCCATGAGTGGCAGATAACACCAAACAGCTTATCCTTTTTGCCTATAGCAGGCATTATGGTGTTTCTTTTTCAACCAACCAGCCTCTGCTTGTATATCTCCAGAGCATCATAGCTGCTGTGAGACAATTCTGCTTTTGGACAACCTGTAGTGAGTAATCCTAACTGCTATACAAAAGACACCACCAACCAATTGAAGATTTAATGGGGCTTGGTATGATTCACTTGCTTAATAGATCTTGCTGCTTTTTGTAGGTTTGGGGGTGGAAAATGTCTGCTAATTACACTTTCTACCTTTTTTGTGGAGATTACCATGGTAGATTATAGCAGGCATTAGCAACGTTGTGACCAGTGAGATTTCTGCCTGACACTTCCTGGTGATTTCCCCAACTAATTACATTGTCAGACAGGCTGTTCCCAAGAAGGATAAATAGGCTTCCCTGATCTACTTACCAACCCCTCAGTTGAACATGACCAGGCTAATTTAAAATGAAACCCTTTCCTCATGGGTACATTTCTTCTTAAAATAAACTTAATTTGTTCTGCAGAAGGTGCCAATTTAACCAGGCTTTTGTGAATGAAGTGAGTTTATTAATTACTGAATGTAAGAAGTCAGTAACACAGTGGCACACTCAAAACAAGCAATAGATTCCAAAAAGATGGTCTTCAAAAAAATATGGATTAGTCTCTGAACAATTCAGTGTGCTAGTTGAATTGCTACAGCCATTGCATTTGGAGGTTACTGGTAACATTTGATATGTGAATGGGTGGCTGCAAAACCCTCTGTTTTTGCAGATTGATTGCCATTGATGTCAAATAATACAGAATCTCAATGATAAACTCAGCAAAAAACTGAATACTGGCATCTGAAACTAAACTACAAACTCTGCCCAATTAACCTTGCAAAGTCTTCCTTATCTTTGGGCCAGTACCAAAAGTGGGAGAGCTGTCTCTCAGACCAGTCAAGCAATGGCCTGATATAGTCATAATGTCACAATGTTGTAGATGATGCTATCACCATCCTGGCTATATCCTGTCTTATGGACAGGACAGGCCCAGTAAAGGTGGTGTTCAGTGATATAGTCAGGCAGGAGCTATCGCAGCAGTACCTGGCCTTGGCTCCAGACCCCACAAAGTCTTGTTGCATCAGGTCAAACAGGGGCAAGGAAACCAACTGCTGATTACTATGTAGTGTGCCCACCCATAGAGGAATGTGGATTTATTAGCCTATGTTCAATGCCATTTGGGAAATATCAGTGATGTTGGCAAAGGTATGGAATGTACTCTGGGTGAGGAATATCAATGTTCCCCACCAAGAGTGGCTTGGCAGCAGCACGACTGATCGAGTCCTAAAGAATGTCACGGTTAGACTGGGTCTGCAGCAGGTAGAGAGGGAAAGACATTGTGTTTAAGATGATACTGTCTTCTCATTAGACTCCAGGAGGTTTTTCCTTTAGCACAGAATCAATCCCTCCCAGGAAAGAGGATGGTGGCAGTAAATCTATGGGATGGATCATACACCAAGATGAGCTGCGGCAAGGCTTCATCTTACAATAACCGGCTGTTTTGGGACCACGCTGTGCAGCCGGTTTTGAGTTGAACAGAAAAGTAGCATGCTGTTGGTGCACTCCCAGGTATCATTCCTTTACCAAAAAAGTAATAGGAAGTGGGAAAGCAGCATTCTCTCAGCAATTATAAAAACTGTCTAGGAAATTAATGTTTCCCTTGTGTTGTGGTTTTAAGTTTAGTGGATGTTAATTCTTGATGTTGATGTTCATGTCGGAGTGGTGGAGAAAATCATTGATGTTTTAAAAAACATCAGCTTGAATTGCAAATCAATAGTTGTTAACTGGTGACTGAAGCCATTTTAAGCTGAAACAGTCAGTGGCCCGTAGCCCGTAGCCCATAGCCTCCTTGTGATCTGAATGAGATTTCCCCATTTGTACACTGATTTCCCACAGCACCTCCTGCAATGATATTCAGTCACTTAGTGCAAGTGCTCATTTGATGACAATCGCTAATGACTGACAATCAACCTGTCTGAGCAATTATAATACCTCACATTCCTTCAGAGTTCCTGCTTTAAAAATGGCTGTGTCTCTATTGCTATAGAAGGTCTGTCATCAGCTTCACTGTTGCCACTACCTTCTGATTATTCATTTATGTAGGTCCCAAGTGGCCTAGTGTAGTTAGATCAGAAGGTGGCCATTCTCACTACAAGAGAGTATTGTAGTTAGCAACACAATCATTTATAGCATCTCTGCAACTGTTTACATATGACAATGATTTGGCATACATTAGAGACTGATAGGAGGACTTAGATCAGATTCTTCACAATCCTTAATTACTCTCTCCCCCAACCATCATGCCAGCAACAGCACCTGACCAGATGGAAGTACATCATCTTTTGATCTTGACTCAAGACATTGCTGAGACAGAGTCTCAGTCAGCTTTCCCTATCTCACCCTGTCCCTCTAAATTGGAGTTAAGCATGCTTCTGGCTGAACACAAGCTTGAGTTCTTGGTCTGTGATTTCACATCATAGATCAGCTAATTCATTTTTGTCTTTAGATAAGTGTGCTTTTCAAATTGGGACTAAAGTCATTCTTAACCCCTTCTGTTTTATCATTGAAGGAATAAGTAGACTAAAACAGTTTTGAGAAATCCTTTTTTTTTTTTAAAAAAGCAAAAAATTCATTCACAGCACAAGGGTGTCACCAGCTAGGCAGTGTTTATTGTCCATCCCTAATGGCTTCGAGGACAGTTAAGAGTCAACCACGTTGCTGTGAGTCTGGAGTCACCTGTAGGTGAGACCAGGTAAGGATGGCAGTTTCATTCCCTGAAGGACATTAGCAAACCAGTGATTTTCCCTCAACAATGGATTCAGGGTCATCCTTAGAATCTTAATTCCAGATATTTATTAAATTCAAACCCCACCATCTGCTTGTGGCAGTATTTGAACCGGGGTCCCCAGAAGGTTATCTGGGTGTCTGGATTAACAGTCCAACAATAATGCCACTATGCCATTGCCTCTCCTTGTAGTCACTGAGTCGCAGTTCTACAGCACAGAAACAGACGCTTTGGTCCAACTTGCCTATGCTGGCCAAAGTATCCTGAACTAATCTCGTCTCATTTCCAACATTTGGCCCATATCCAGCCAAACCCTTCCTACTTATATACTCAATCCAAGAGGTCTTTCACTGACCTCTAGCATCCACTGGCAGCTCATCACACATGAACGAACACACCTCCCTCTGAAAAAGCTTCCCTTTTTAAAAAAGTTTTTCCCCTACACTATGTCTGGGCTCCCATACCATTGGGGAAAAGACCTTGGTTGTTCACCCTATCCATGCTCATGATTTTAACAACCTCCTAAAGGTCACCCCTTTGCCTCTGATGGTCCAGGGAAAATAGCCCCAGCCTATTCAGCTTTTGCCTTTAGCTCAACCCCAAAATCAACCCCAAAAACATCCTTGTAAATCTTTGAACACTTTCAAGTTTCACAACATCTTTCCTATCATAGGGAGACCAGAACTAAGCAGAGTATTGACTAAGCCACCTTTGCAATGTCTTTTACAGCTGCTAGTGACCTCCCAAATCTTGTGCTCAATGCACTCACTGTTAAAGGCAAGCATACCAAATGTCTTCTTTCCTATCCTGTCTACCTGTGATTCCACTTTCATAGTTCCTTGGATCTGCACTGCGCAGTGTCTTGGCAACATGCCCCAGGACCTTACTATTAAAAAAGGTGTTGTTATCAAAAAAGGTAGTACCTCACATTTATCAAAAATTAAACTCTGGCACTCAACAAGTATCCTTTAAAATAGTTGGGACTGTTTACATCGAAGATGGCAACTAAGGCTTGTACAGTCAGTTAATGCACTGTATTATATGCTTAAATCTCAAGGGGTGGGGTTTGAACCCATAACCAGGTGATTCAGAGGTAAGAATACAACCAGTGAAATACAGCTGTCACTGGCATATGAAGCTAACATCTTTGTCAGCTAGTTTATAGAACTGAAAATGCAAATTCAATCCACTGAAAATTAGTGGTCCCTTTGAAATTTGGCAATTCTGTCCTGGTGATTGTAAGATGAAATGTTTCAATTTAATACTGCACTACAAAATAAAACCTCTTTTAATGCGATTTGTATTTTTCTTCCCCCACCCCATCAAAACAACGTTATTTCCAGTTATAGCAGAAGCTTTTAAAAATCTGTAACGGTTCAAGTTTGCTCATGTCAATAGGGACCTGTTAAAAAGGAGAAGCTATTGGAAACAGGACAACCTCCAATTCTGCATTCCTGCATCACATTCACTCAAATTATTTAAGGAGTTACTCAATTAGCATTTTGCTATTTTAAACAATTTCTTACTTAGAACTGTAAGTTAGATAATTACAGCTTTAGGTAAAAAAAAACATTGATGTAACCTCAAAATGAACATTGTACATTAGCCTTTATAACCAACAATTTAACCTTGCCCTTAATTTTTTGAGCTGCTCAATGCAATGTTGGTATGGCCATGTTATCAGTTGACAGGAGGCATAATGGGGCTTGTAGCCTCTGCCCAAGTGTGGGTCTCACCCATTTACAGTTATTGATCAAGGGTCCAGGGAGGAATGTAGTCAAAAACATTCACTCACAAGTTGGATAGCGAGTTAGAACAGGCTAAGAAAGGAATACAAGAACTCAGGTGGGGAATAGCTCTCCCCACTCTCTGGCGGATAGCCAATCTACTATCCAAGCTAGCATCTTGCCTCTAACACCATGGGCCCTCATCTTATTCAGCAGCCTCCTGTGCAGCACCTTGTCGGAGGCTTTCTTTGAAGTCCAGGTAGATAACATCCATTGGCTCTCCTTGGTCTACCCTGCTCATTACTTCAAAAGAATTCTAACAGATTTGTCAGGCATAACCTCCGCTTGATGAAATCATGCTGACTTTGCCCTATTTTAACTATACATTTCCAAATATTCAGAAATCTCAACCTTCACAATGGACTCCAAAATCTTGCCCATGACCGAGGTTAGGCTAATCGGCCTGTAATTTTCCATCTTTTGCCTTGCTCCTTTTTAAGACAGGGGTGTTACATTAGCGATTTCCAGTCCTGTGGGACCCTCCCTGACTCTAGCAATTCCTGACAGATCACCACCAATGCTTCCAGCTCTCTCCTTTAGCTATCTGGGGTGTAGTCCATCTGGTCCAAGTGATTTATCCACCTTCAGGTCAGTTTTACTAGCACCTTTTCCTTGTTGATGGCCACCATACTCAGCTCTGCCCCCGACTCTTGAATTTTTTGGGACATTACGTGTCTTCCACTGTGAAGACTGATGCAAAGTAATTATTCAGTTCCTCAGCCATTTCCTTGTTCCCCACTACCATCTCGCCAGCATCATTTTCCAGTGGTAGAATATCCACTTTTGCCCTTTATATATCTAAAGAAACTTATTCTTCATTTATATTACTGACTAGCTTACCCTCATTTAATCTGCTCCCTCATGTTTTTTTGTTGCTCTGTTGGTCTTTGTAAGCTTCCTAGTCCTCTGGTTTCCCACTGCCCTTGGCCACATTATATGCTCTGTTTTGGTTTTATGCTATCCCCGATTTCCTTAGTCAGCCATCGTTACCTCATCCTCCTGACACCATGCTTCTTTTTCCTCGGGATGAATTTTTGCTGTGTCTTCTGAATTACTCCCAGAAACTCCTGCTATTGCTGTTTCACTGTCTTTCCCGCTAGGCTCCTCTTCCAGTCAATTCTGCCCAGTTCCTCCCTCATCCCCCTGTAGTCACCTTTATTCAGCTGTAATACCGTTACCTCTGATTCTATCTTCTCTCTCCCAAATTGCAGAGTCAATTCTATCATATTATGATCACTACCTCCTAAGGGTTCCTTCACCTTAAGCTCCCTTATCAAGTCTGCCTCATTGCACAGCACTAAATGCAGTATTGCCTGTTCCCTTGTGGGCTCCACCACGAGCTGCTCCAAAAAGCCATCTCGTAGACATTCCACAAACTCCTTTTCTTGCAATCCACTACCAACATGATTTTACCAGTCCACCTGCAAATTGAAATCCCCCGTGATCACTGTGACTTTGCCTTTCTTACACACCTGTTTTTTAATCTCCTGGTGCATCTTGCACCCCAGCTCCTGACTACTGTCTGGAGACCTGTACACAACTCCAACTATGGAGTTGTTAGCATTGCGGTTCCTCGATTCTACACCATCTGACCCTACTTCGTTTCTTCCTATTGATTTAACTAGATTAATTTAGACACACATGGGGCAGGTTTCTGTCTGGTTTATTTGTATTCAAGGTCTACAGTTCAGTCTCACGACACTGGGCACAGACAGGGCTGGGTTCTTCATTCTGTACACTGCAGCCATCACCACCAACAGGAACACCAGAAACCCAATGGCTACTCCAACCACAACAGGAGATCCAGCAGCACCTATTGGGAGATGGAAGGTGTTGAGATATTGGAAAAGGTGCTCAATGAACTACAGGAGAAACATCACTTACCATTCTCATTCAGCAGCTGCTTAGACTGGCTGTTCTCCTGCAACAGGAACACAACAGGACCAGGAGCACTTACCAAGGTCCCGTCATGGAGGTGAACACTCCTGCGTGACCCTATTTGGGGGAAAGGGGGACATTACATAGATAGTTAGAATCCATGTTGAGACGATAGCCAGGATGCTGTATCCTTGCTAACTGGATGAAGGGGACATTTAAGATCAGGGACAGAGGGGTGGATCTCCGCTCAATAGAAAGCATTAAGGAACTCACTTGAACCACATCTGGTTGTACAGTCATTCTGAGCAGAGGGAGAGCAAACCTCAGCACTGCAGTGCAGGTAAACCTAGGAAAGAATTTACACTGGAGTGAGCATTTTGTAGCTGGTACCCAGGATGTTGTACAGAGACTCAGCAAGAAGATTTCATGAGGTTGGTCTCAATTCCATCAGTTTAGTTACCTGTCCAGAGATGGGCTGCTCAGACACTCCATCCAAGAAAACAAAGGTCTTCACTTCAAACCGCTTGTGATGGGTTGGGAACTGCAGGCCAGAAGAGGCATCTACTGGGTGTAGGACAGTCAGGTAGTCATCACCCTCATAGGGGCACCTGAAACAGGAGCTGGTCAGTTGAACAAAGTTTCTAAATAGAACCAGAAATAAGTGGCAAAAATCAGGAGGCTCTGGTTGGGAGTAGAGTGGGTTGGTGGGAGAATGGGGAGAAGGAAACCCAATTGCTGGGCAGATGGATACCAAGAAAAGCTGATGGTCCCCAGGTAATAGTGAACCTGGTCTTTTAGGTTGATTGTCTGGAATTTTTGGACAGATGTAAAACCAATTGCAGTACATTTCACATCTAACCAATTGCAAAAGCAAGAATTGGCAGGACAACGAGCTGACAGACTGAACTGAAAAGTTAGGGTAGATCCTTAACTGCTTTCCACACAATTGAGGAATGTTATTTGGGATTCTCGGAAACATTAATCAGCATTGATGAAGGACAGCCTGTGGTTGTGTACAAGGATTTCCAGAAACTATTTAACAAATTGTCAGCTGCACCAAACAGCCTGCGGTGTAGGGGCAACATGAGGCTAGATCAATTTGGTCAGCTGACCATCAGGTATACATTGTTGAAAAGGTGGGGCATTCAGTCATTGCAGTGAGGATTGATTTGATCAAGAATCGTGAGGACTTTGAAGTGAATACTGAAGGAATTTGCTTTGAGAGTCCAAGAGGAAGTTAGTCAGGAGTTTGTACACGAGACAGGAGGTTCAGTAGTCAACCTAACAATTCTCTTCCGAGAAGAGAAGAAATCCACCTCTGCCTTGAGGAAGGTTGTGAAGGTGGCTAGAATACCAAGTTGAAGTGATAAATCAACCATGATTGAAAGAGGTGACACAGCTCAAAGTGCCAACACTTGCTCATGTACATATGTTATGTACACTGATCTTACTGTGACATTATTCTGTCAGTATATAGAATTAAAGCCACACTCCATTCAAGGTGGGGCTTTCCATTCAGAGTCCTTACCCATCCACCAGGAGACTCCACTGCACCTCATGGTCAGGGGCTGGCACAGGAGTTGCCCAGCAGTCATGCAATCTCAGGACAATCACTGGGTCAGTGCGATCCTTCACACGAACCTCAACAAACACCGACTCCTGAAGGATTCTCTCAATGGGGTAGTCACTGTCCTTGTACCACAGCCTGTAGTTGCCATCTAACAGAAACAAGGCAAACAAACCAGTCACTCCCTGAAGGAATACGTTCCTAGCACTCTATTACCAGAGCAGCACTACCTTTTGCTATTTGCAGTTCCAGCCTCAGAATCCCATCTTCAGAAGCAGCTAATGGTGGAGGGAGTGTGTAAACTGAGACATTGATTTGTAAGCCAGCTTCATGCTCCCCCTTGTACTTGCACTGGAATGTGCAGGCTGTCAAGAGAGACAGAGGTGGTGGAGTTTCAGTCAGTAACACTTCCCTCTACATACCAACAAACCCCACTGCCCTCTCACCTGAAGGTGCTGTCCCTGGTTATTGAGCCGTGTGGCCCCGTCTGAATCACTCATACACAAAGCTTCCAGTCTCCTCCTGCAATGGAGGGCACTGTTTAATAGGGAGCTGGCCCATTCAAAAGGGACAGAATGCTGGACCCCCCCAACACTCACCCACTGGGTTGAGCCCCAAGAGCTAATTGGGAAGCAGAAGGCTACAAGTTCCTCTGATGAGCTTAGGCCTGCACTCAGCTTCTTGTCCATCTTTCACGTGCAGAGATGACAGGTTGAGGGCAGGACGAGTCAGGTTCCTGGCGATCGCAAGAATGAACTGGCCATCTGCTGTACATGCTGCAAACAGAAAAACGGTTCAGTTTCCCCATTGGTGGTTGTGGCCTCCAGTCATTGACAGAAGGATCAAGACTCAGACTCAAATAACATCCATAACTAACTCCCGCTACTTGAAGTCAGGTCTGACTTGTCTTTGTTTATAGCGAGATAAGAATAAAGGCAGATGAACATTTGAAAGCAAATGCAACACCCTTTGAGATACTCTAGAAGCCGTGTGACTACCTAGACAGGCTGGTGGGTGTTCTACTAGCATTTGGTATATTTGCCCCAGGAATACTTCTTAGCAATCCTAAGAGGGGAAGCATTTGAAGCTTCTAAACAATGGAATGACAGGAATTCTAAAAGTCAAAGCCAAAGCTAGAGCAAACATATTTGAGGGGGTATAAAGTCATAGGTTTATCAGGGGCAGGATGTGCTTGAATGGGCACAAGGTCCACATGCAGTAGCAATGTCTGGAACTGACAGTGAACAGTGTCAGCCTGTCCATCACAGCTCCTAACCCTGGGGCAGATGCACATGCAGCTTAGGCTGGTGGTGGTGGTGGTGGTGGTGGTGGGGTGGGGGAAGAAGGAAATGTTCATCATGGGGTAAGGAAAGAAAGCAGAAATTGTGTTGAGGATCACTAGTGGGCTCACAGGCCTGAATGGCCACCTAGCTGGGATATGTTAAATGCACCATATATGTGACAAGAGAAATCTTCAGGAAAGTTGAGCCATTAAAAGAGAGCATTGAAGGACTATAAAGTTGAACAGTTTCTGCCTTTAAGTGGGGATTTTTGTCTTTTGATATGGTAGAGTGGCAACACTATACAACATTTCATGTTGTATAAACAAGATCTGACAAAAAGTCAAAAAAACTGAAAAACCAATTCTACAAGCCATCTTCATTTCAACTGTTCAGTTGAGTTCATAGTCAAAAACTCCTTACCACAGGAGTGTGACAGTGCTGCCACTTTAAAAAGGTTATTTTGTCCTGGGTTTTTTTTGGGAAGAGGGGTGGTAAGGCAGAGGTTCCAAAGTTGCTACAAGAGATGGCGTAAGTCAGAGGAGGCTTTTAGGATATTTTTGGAAACAGTTGTAACAAAGGAAAGGGTATGGCCAGTTCTCAGATCAAGCTTTCTAGTTTAAGCTGCAGCAGTCCCAAAAGTTGTTTGGGTTCTAGAAGAGTTGGAGTTTCAGTAAATGATTCCTAACTGACTTTTCCCTGAAATCTCAATGCTTTCCAGTCCAGGAGGAAACAACAGCATGTAACAATCTGAATTTACCTTTTTGGCCATTACATTGGAACAGTTAGTTCGTAATCGGTACTATATCTATTCAGTTAAGTTTTCCAATAATTATTCTGAATTCCTCTTGTTTGTATTTTGACTATGGTGTTAAATAACTTGTGCTTTGCTTAATGTTAAAGTAGTTTGTTCTAGATATGATGCACAAACTCAACATCTACCTTTAAAGTTAGGGTCTAGGCTACCCGAAAATATTTAGACAGTGTCTGGTCTGGTCTAACAGGAGGCCACTCGACCCAGCCCACATGGAACAAGTCAGTCTCACTGCCCAGCTCGAAAAAAAAATCAGCCTTGCAAGTTCATTCCCTTCAAGCACCAAACATTGGTAAACTTATGCATTCAATCACCCTCGGTCATTACCACTTCAATGGTGTAAAGCAAAAAGCTATCTCTAACTTCTTGATGAAAGTCTTTTCCCTGCCCCCAAGTTCTTGTCTACTTCAGACAGACCTATCAATGCTTTGCATCCAATCAAGTCTCAATCCTTTTATAGCATTTCCTAGTTAACATTGCAACAATAAAAAAACACAACAGGGGCTCATTTTAGAGAGTCACCACAGCCAACAACATCCACATCAAGCAAGACCCCATTTCTCCCAGAATACCTACAGTGTGGAAACAGGCCATTCGGCCCAACAAGTCCACACCAACTCTCTGAAGAGCATCCCACCCAGACTCATGCCCCTATCCTGTCCCTGTAACCCTACATTTCCTATGTTTAACCCACCTAACTTACACATCTCTGGACATGGGCAAGTTAGGAGGATTGGCCATGCTAAATTGCCCATCATTGAGTGGGTTTCCTTCTAAAACATGCAGGCTTGTTCAGTATGGAGATTGGACCCATCACCTTACCATTAATAGCACCATGCTTGAACCAGAGAGAAACAACCAATGAACTGGTACTTGATGCCTCAAAAAAAAGGCAATTTACTTGGCCAACCATTGTTTCAAATGCCCTGCCACCTTCAAAAGATGATAACATATTGCTACTGGCTTGTTCCTACTTCAGAACTATGCCAGTAAGTTTATATAGGCTCTCCCTATCCCTTCTAAGGATACCTCACGTTAATCAGTGACATTTGCATGCTCCTGATCATTATGGCTGGTTTCGTGTTACTGAAACAACAGAATGATGGTATCTGGCTGTCCAGCAGTAAGTTCAAAATATCATGGGTTTGTTTCATTTGTGCAGTGTTTAGTCAGACACAAGGCTGCAGATTTGCTAAGAGATAGTAAGAACTGCCAATGCTGGAGTCAGAGCTAACCGTGTTGAGTTGGAGAAACACAGCAGGCAAGGCAAGCAGAGGAGCAGGAAGGCTGACGTTTTGGGCCTAGACCCTTCTTCAAAAAGAAGGGCACAAACAAGCTAAACAGGTTTAGAATGTCTCAAAACAGGAGAGACAAAGTTCCAATTCATTTCCCCATTAGACAGATTAGAAACCAGAAAATAAGCTATTCGTGTTCATTCTTCAGGGTTTTATTTGACTGTCAGCCATTGGTTTCCTTGCTGTAGGCTTCTGTTAGGGATACAGGACATCTGACACTGAGCCTCAATCCCATTCCATGAACTTCAACTTCATTAAGTGTGAAAAACTGTACATGCTTTCCTAAAGGCCATTAAGACAACTGTTTTAATTCAAGCCTCCACAAGTATGAGGCTTGCTCCCAAAAAAAAAAAGAGTGTTATACAAAACAGCTACTGATGTGAGAAAAACATCGGTCCATAGCTGCTCGGTACTGAACTCAAAAAAAAAGGATGAAATTTGAATATAAAAGGGTTTGCTGTAATTCATCTCCACCTCCTTTAACATGGGGATAAAAAGCTACACAGACTGGGTGATTCATCTTGCCCACCACTATTGATAGTGTACAGAAGTTATTACTTCCAAAATAGGTACTTTTCAGATTCTTTTGAAAAGAACTCAAGAATCCAACTAGCATGATTTAACCCTAGAGTTTCTACAGTCATACAAATCAAGTTAAAATATCCTATTAGCAGTTATATCAACTGATAAAAACCTCAACATTACAACCCTTGCAAAGTTATACCAAATTAACTTCTACACATAGCTAGATGTTTGGTTTGCTCTCAAGTGATGTTAGATAAACTGGCCTATAGCAGCCAATATTATTGGATTCTTCTGTTTTAAAAATAAACAAATCAGGACAGTATCCCAAGCAACAGGATTTCAACTGTTCAGTTTCTACATTCACACAATTTAAGCTAAAATACCCCATAAAAACAGTTACAAATTGACAAACCTTAGTGTATAGTTTTACAAAGATTCCAGTATCAAGTTAAGACCATAGAATAATAGATCAGAGAATTCAACAGTGTGGAAACAGGCCCTTCAGCCCAACATGTTTTAAGGCAGCACAGTGGCTCAGTGGTTAGCACTGCTGCCTCACAGCACCAGGGACCCAGGTTCAATTCCACCTTCAGGTGTGTGTAGAGTTTGCACATTCCACCCGTACCTGTATGAGTTTCCTCCCACAGTCCAAAAATGTGCAGGCTGGGTGGAGTGGCTATGCTAAATTGCCTATAGTGTTCAGGGATTTGTAGATTAGGGGAGTGGGATGCTCAGAGGGTTAGTGTGGACTTGTTGGGCCAAAGGGTCTCCTACCACACTGTAGGGATTGGATGTATGAAGTCCACACACCTCAAAGTATCCAACCTAATCTACCCATCCCTGAACACTGAGCAATTTAGAATGGCCAATCCACCTAGCCTGCACATAGAAGTGATTCCACTCTTGGGTGACTGTTTGCATGGAGGTTGCACAGTCACCAGAGAGTGGAATCACTTCTATTCCAATATGCAGGCTAGGTGGATTGGCCATGCTAAATTGCTCAGTGGTCAGCTATGGGTAGATTGGGTGGTGTATAGTGGGATGGGTCTGGGTGGGATGCTTTGAGGACTTCATTACATACATTCCACACTGTAGGAATTGTATGAAGTCCTCAAAGCATCCCACCCAGACCCATCCCCCTATATCCCACCCAATCTACCCATAGCTGACCACTGAGAAATTTAGCATGGCCAATCCACCGAGCCTGCACATTTTTGGACTGTGGGAGGAAACCAGAGCAAACACACACAGACAGACACAGACAAAGTGTTGGCATGGAGTTTACACAGTCACCAGAGGGTGGAATCACTTCTATTCAAACCCCTGACTAAGCTTTTGTTGTTAAGCACCTCATTGCAATGCAGGAGAAGCAAGCCAATTTGGCAAAAACAACATTATACATCATCAAACCAACCAGCCACTTCACTCGGGACCATCCCCTACTCTACTAGAGAGAGACAGTGTCACATTGCTGGGTTATTTTCTCAGCCACAGGTTGGTTAGTTTGTCTCCCTCCCACTGACTCCCCACAAACAGTCCTCCACCATTGCACAAGGAAACAGGAACAAAGTCTCGGCTGATCGCTTCAGTGTCAGGCTCATTTGCTCGCTGTGGGATCCG
>NW_025969242.1:0-16279 GCF_021869965.1 Rhincodon typus
GGTCTAGGCCCGAAACGTCAGCCTCTCTGCTCCTATGATGCTGCTTGGCCTGCTGTGTTCATCCAGCCTTGCACCTTGTTGTCTCGGATTCTCCAGCATCTGCAGTTCCTACTATCTCTGATTTGAAATACTATTGTGCAATTAATTGTCCAGATGAAATGACAAGGTTTCTGAAATTACACATGATGTTGAAGGTTCTGCCAGAGAAGATGGTGATATTGATCAGACAGAAGAAATTGTACTAGTTACAAGAAGGTTCAGTCTAGTAATCAACGTTTTAGTAGCGGACTCATTTAGTTGAGTTGAACAATGGATGCACATCCACCGTGTGTAGAGACGGATTGATTAAAATATCACTTAGATTCTTTAACTAATAAAGACCAAAGTAAGATTAAGGTTCATGGGAGTTCTACCTTCTTGGGGATGAGATCATTAAAAAAAATGATGATTTCCTGTAAAATAACTGGGGTAAACCATTTTTATCAACATAGACATAGTGTCTACTGAAGTACCCTTGTGCAAAGTCCCAAATAAAACTGGACATGGAAATCAGCTAACTTACAGTTTACGCAATCTGGACATTATTCTATTCCTTTAACAAGATCTAATTTCTGTCATCAAAACATTAAGCAAGTTTTATTGGCCTCAGGAGTTAGGAGTTTAAAGCAGAAGGTTGGTATAAAAAACATGTAAGATTACTTCAGATTTGTTTTCTGGCATGGGCTGAACACTGTGCCTTTATACCCAAATCTAAGTTCTTGACAGGCAGTGCAGATGATTATAAATTGCTCATTAATTGTGTTCAAACACATATGAAAAGCCTTCTGTTTGATTTAGCAGGTGAAAAACAATAGTAACTAGATGGATGATTTCTAGAAAGTGTAATTTTAAAATGTTTGATCCATTATTGCTTTTTGTAGTACAGGAAATAGGTTCTGACCTAAGTCAAAGTAGAGCTGTCACAGAGATATTTTACAAACAGATCAGAGAGAATCGAGATCAGTCTTCCTTTCATAGTTGCTAATTGTATTGTATTCAGTAGAAACTGGAAATGGCAATTGGCTAGTTTGATTACTTCCAGCTAAGACAATCTATAATGATTCATTCATTCAACATCATCATCTTGAGTTTTTATCCAAAGCACACTGCAGCAGCTACTAATTACATGGGCTTGACTAATTTTGCTAATCATCTTGACAGCTCAATTTGTGCTATTATGTGAATTCAAAATCATACCCACTAAATGATTTTTTAGCAGTCACTGCACAGACAAGGATCTACTGATTCAGGGGCCCTTGCGGTGCTGTAGTAGTGTCTCTAATTCTGGGTTCAGGTCCCACCTGTTCTAAACATGTATAATAGTAACTCTGAACAGGTTGATTAGAAACACATATACTGATTCAGATAGACTGATAGATGCAGAAGTGATTAAAAGAACGTCAAATTGATAAAGCATTGCATAAGGGTTGTACTTTATAAAGCAGTATGCTCAGGCACCTTTTTGACAATCTTGGGACCAAGTTAGCAAGTATGAGCTGTAAAATTGGTGGAATGGCAGTGCTACCATGCCTGTTGCTTATTTCCCTCCTCTTGAATTTTACCAATATTAGCTGTGGCTCAGTACTATCAGCCTCACTCACTTGGTAGCTCTTTCTCAAAAGGACTTAAGCTCAAAATCAAGACTGACTGAAGAAGTGTAGCATTTTTGAGGTGCCATCTTTCAAATATGACTAATTCAATCAATATCACAAAAAAAAAAATTGCCTGGTCATTATTACATTGCTGTTTATGGTACTTTGCTGTGTGCAAAAGTGACTAACCCACTTCCTACATTTAAAAAGTAACCGTTCTTCAAAAGTACTTCATTGCAAATCTTTCCTTCTTCAGGTTAATTCAGGCGATTTAATATTTTACCAGTGACAAAGGATGCCCACCTCACATGATGAAGTCACAAAGTACACCCTGGTGGCCTAGCAGAAGGATGTGATAGGAAGTGGGTGGTGGTATCTTTTCTGTTCAGACGCCATGACACCATATGCTCAACAGAGGGCTTCCAGAGTGGATAGGGCTATCCCACTTCTGACCTCCAATTGTCACTTCCATTCCTTGCTGGGGTTTACTTAACTAGTCTTGTTGCGCTAATTTGCTTCTCTGGCTTCCATCACTGGCTTGGCCCAGAGACTGGCTGCAGTGCCAGAAGTGGCCACTGCTGTGATATTGCTTTGTAGTGCTTATTGTTTAATTTACTGATGACATTATGCTGAGTATGTAAATATTTTGGTATGCATCATCACAGAAAATGTTACAAGTTAACATATACACAAAGGATAATCAAGAATTCATGGCTTTACAAATGGGAAGTCATACCTGACAAATTTATTAGGAGTCTTTGAAGTGACAGAAAGCAGGATAGATAAAGGGAGCCCATAGACGTAATATTTTTGAATTTCCAAAGCCAATTCAATGAGGTACCACACATAGGGGACTTCATAAGAGCCCATGGTGTTCGCAGTTGCATTTTAGCATGGCTCGAGGATTGGCTAATAGAAGACAGAGTTGGGATAGAGGGGACATTTTCAGGAAGGTAACCTGTAACTATTGGAGCGCCACATGTATCAGTACTAGTGCCACAATTATTTATATTATATATTAAATATATAAGTGATTGTATGATGGAAGTGAGTGTTTGCAGATGACATAAAGATAGGATAAGAGTGAAAGCAGTGAGGATGATGCAATGAGTCTACAGAGGGTCATACAGGTTGAAAGAGGGGGTGATAACTTGGCAGATGCAATATAATGTGGGAAATTGTGAGGTTATGCCCTTTGTAGAAGAGTAGAACATGATTTTTTTTTATTCATTCATGGGATGTGGGTGTTACTGTCTGAATCAGTATTTTTTTGCTCATCCTTAGTTGCCATTGAGAAGATGGTAGTGAGCTGCCTTTTTGAACTATTGCCAACCATTTGCTGTAAAGTAAGGTAAAGTCAGCATAGTCCAACCACACCATTGTGCTGTTCTCTCATTAGACAGAGATGAGTAAGTGGTGAGTTAACCTGAGGGTCACTACACCCCTGCAAGGTGTGAGGTTGAGCACGTGGGACTTTCATGGTGATCTCAACTGGGGCAAGACTTGAACCTGTGCCATTGGCGTCACTCTGCATAACACACCAACTGCCCAGCCAACTGAGTTACCTAACCCCCATGTTGTCGGTAGACCCACAATGCCATTAGAGGGGGTGTTCCAGGATTTTGATCCAGCAGCACTGGATTGCTAAAACTATTGTATTACAAATATTACTATATTATAGACAGAAACCAAAAATGATGTGCATCATTTTTGCTATGGATATAGGTATGGAGGAGCAAGTGGAACAGAATATATATATTCTGATATATTTCCAAGTCAGGATGGTGAATGACTTAGAGGGGAAGTTGTAGGTGAAGATGTTCTTATGTATATGTTGCCCTTGTCCTACTAGGTAGTAGTGTGTGGGGGTTTGTAAGGTACTGTCTAAGGAGCCTTGGTGAATTTCTGCAGTGCATCTTTTAAATAGTACACACTGCTGCTACTGAGCATCAGTAGTGGGGGGAGTAAATATTTGTGAATGTGGTGCCAACCAAGTGGGCTCCTTTGTCATGGATGGTGTCAAAGTTTCTTGAGTGCTGTTCGGGCTACCATTATCCTGGCATATGGGGAGTGTTTCATCACGCTCCTGATTGTGTCTTGTAGATGGTGGGTAGGCTTTGGGGTGCAAGGTGGTGAGTTACTCGCTGCAGGATTCCCAGCCTCTGACCTGCACTTGAAACCACTACTTATTCAGCTAGTTCAGTTGAGGTACTGGTCAATGGTAAACTTCCAGGATATTAATAATGGGCGACACAGTAATGGTCATGCCATTGAAATTAATGAGGTGATGATTAGTGCTTCTCTTGTTGGAGATGGTCATTGCCTGACATTTATATAGCACAAATGTTACTTACCCTTGTTGGCCCAAACCAGATCTTGCTGCATTTGGACATTGACTTCTTCAGTAACTGAGGAGTAATTGTGCAAAATGTTCTGCAATCATCAACGATCATCCCCGTTTCTGACCTTGTGATGGAGGGAACGTCATTAATAAAGCATTACCATTCCTGTAGTGTTTTGTTTGGTGACACCCTTAACCCTTTATCTCAAACCTTTCATGGAGCCTCCCTTTTGTTCCACTTGCTCCTCCGCACCTTTATCCATAGCACATCATCTTTAGTTTCTCTCTGTAATATTTGTAATACAGCAGTTTGAGCAATGTTGATCAGCAGGCGACACATGTATGAAAGAAGCTTTCTCCAAATAGTTATCTTTGCTTAGATGAATGATTATTGTTGTGGTGTTTGGTGTATTTGGGCTGTTATCCTCTGATTAACTGACCGGTATCACTTTGAGGCGGGACTTCCTGGCTCAAGAGGGTGGGCAGAAGTTGCAACCTCAAGCAACTAATTACTTAAACCACACAAAAGTGTTTTGTGGTTGCTAGGTCTAACAAAAGTGGAGCATTGACCCCAGTTCTGTAGCCAGTCAATGGGCCCACAACCGCTGGTTCAATTCCAGGCAGCATATTCTCATCCAAAAGTGTCTAATTTATGGTGTTAATTAGGACAGTTTCAGTAATTGGATCCACTACCCTTGGATAAACTGTCTTTCATTTAATGGAAATTTAACAAAACTGAGGGTTTGAGTTAGAAGGAGTGGCTGGATAGGCTGGGACTTTTTTTCCCTGAAGTGTTGGAAGCTGAGGGGTGACGTTATAGAGGTTTATAAAATCATGAAGGGCATAGATAAGATGAATAGCCAAGGTCTTTTTTCCAAGGGTGGAAGAGCTCAAAACTAGAAGGTATGTATTTAAGGTGAGAGGAGAAAGATTTAAAAGGCACCTGAGAGACAACTTTTTCACACAAAGGGTGGTGCATGTATAGAATGAGCTGCCAGAGGAAGTAGTAGTGGCAGGTACAATTAGAACAATTAAAAGACATTTAGACAGCTACCCAAATGGAAACGGTTTAGAGAGAGATGGACCAAATGCAGGCAAATGGGACTTGTTCAGTTTGCGATACCTGGTTGGCATAGACAAGTTGGACTGCAGAGTCTGTTTCCGTGCTATATGACTCTATGGTCATTGGAACTACTCTGTCCCTGGACTTTTGCTATCATTGCAGATGTTCAAAACCGGGAAATTTTTTGACTTGCTGCACCCAACTGGGGAAAAAGTAATCAATGATGGGATCTTCATTTGGTGCGGTGGGAGTGGAATACAAGTGTGAGTTAAGGCAGGCCTGCTGCCCAGATGTAGATCGGAAGCTGACACAGGAGTTGTTACATGCCGAGCTGAACTGTTTAAGAGGCTGTCTCAGTTGTTTAACACTTCAAACCAGGTGTACTGTTAAACATTTCCCTCATCCCTAACACCTCCACACACAATTCCTGTGTCTGTACGGCCAAATGGCGTCAATCCCTGTGCTTCCAGCCACCTGAATGGTTTCTCATATTCTCCATGCAACTTATGTCCACCTCCTCCCCCAACCCCAGCCACCTCCACATCTCCTTCCAGCCTCTATGCCAATTTAGTCCCAACATAGACATCCCCATCCATTTTCATGACCATAGGCCAACTTACCTAGTATCTGTCATGAGCAGACCTCAGGAGAAATATTGGGATGAAAAACATTCAAGTATCTATTACAGACTTGACTATGTAAAAAGATCTGTTATTCATGAAAACGTAGTCAATGCACTTCAAGTACTTAATCCCATATAAAAAGCAAGGATTATATTTATAACCCTACATCAAACATAGCTAATGCCTTGTTTGAGCTGTCAATAAAATTGTGAAATTCTGTCCCCCAGTTGCAGTAATGTTAGTTGCAGAAAGCAATCAAACATTAATAATGCTATAATGATAGCACTTAGGATTATGTCAAGGCACAACTATTGAAATTGTCAAAACAAATATTTTTCCAATTCTCTCAGGTATAGGAAGACAATGTTTTGCAATTCTAAAAGATTAGGGAATTTAAATAATTTGACCTCTTGAAATACTTTAAATGTCCTTCCCGAGCATTTATATCTGTGTAAAACTTCGCAATTCTCACTCTGTACAATAAGACTCTTGCCCCAGGGAAAATGGGGTCTGTTTACACAAGTGTCAAGTTTCATTGCCTAACAACAGTCTATAGACTTAGTTAGTAAAGAATTAGTTAATAAAGTCTGGAGCTGGATGAACACAGCAGGCCAGGCAGCATCAGAGGAGCAAGAAAGCTGATGTTTCGGGTCTGAACCCTTTTTCAGAAATGAGGGAGGGGAAGGGGACTCTGAACTAAATAGAGAGAGGGGGAGGTGGTGATAGAAGGTAGATAGTAGAGCAGATAGGTGGAGAGAAGACGACAGGTCAAGGAGGTGGGGATGAAGCTAGTAAAGGTGAGTGTAGGTAGGAAGTCGGGGTGGGGGTTGGTCAGTGAGGTGGGAGGAGCGGATAGGTAGGAGAAAAGACGGACAGGTCAAGGGGGCGGGGACGAGAGGGTGTGCTTGGGATGAGGTCGGGGATGGGGAGATTTTGAAGCTTGTAAAGTCCGCATTGACACCATTGGGCTGCAGGGTTCCCAGGCGGAATATGAGGTGCTGTTCCTCCAGTTTTCGGGTGGCATCGTTGTGACACTGGAGGAGGCCCAGGATGGACATATCATCCAAGGAGTGGGAGGGGGAGTTAGAACATAAAAGAACATAAGAACTAGGAGCAGGAGTAGGCCGTCTGGCCCTTCGAGCCTGCTCCGCCATTCAATAAGATCATGGCTGATCTTTTCGTGGACTCAGATCCACTTACCCGCGTTCTCACCGTATCCCTTAATTCCTTTATTGTTCAAAAAAAATCTACCTTTTTTTAAAAACGTTTACTGAAGTAGTGTCAACTACTTCACTGGGCAAGGAATTCCATTGATTAACAACCCTCTGGGTGAAGAAATTCCTTCTCAATTCAGTCCTAAATCTGCTCCCTCTAATCTTGAGGCTATGCCCTCTTGACCTAGCTTCACCTGCCAGTGGAAACATCCTCTCTACTTCTATCTTATCTATTCCCTTCATAATTTTATATGTTTCTATAAGATCCCCCCTCAATCTTCTGAATTCCAATGAATATAATCCCAATCTACTCAGTCTCTCCTCATAAGCCAACCCCCTCAACTCAGGAATCAACCTAGTGAACTCCTTTGCACCCCCTCCAGTGCCAATACATCCTTTCTCAAGTAAGGAGACCAAAACTGCACACAGTACTCCAGGTGTGGCCTCACCAGCACCTTGTACAGCTGCAACATAACCTCTCTGCTTTTAATTTCCATCCCTTTAGCAATGAAGGACAAAATTCCATTTGCCTTCCTAATTACTTGTTGTACCTGCCAACCTACCTTCTGTGATTCATGCACAAGGACACCCAGGTCCCTCTGCATAGCAGCATGCTGCAACTTTTTACCATTCAAGTAATAATCCTTTTTACTATTACTCCTACCAAAATGTATGACTTCACATTTATTTACATTGTATTCCATCTGCCAGACCTTTGCCCACTCACTCAATGTATCTATGTTCCTCTGCAAAGTTTCACAGTCCTCTGCACAATTTGCTCTGCCACTAATCTTAGTGTCATCTGCAAACTTTGACACCCTACACGTGGTCCCCAACTCCAAATCATCTATATAAACTGTAAATAATCGCGGTCCCAACACCGATCCCTGAGGCACACCACTAGTCACTGACTGCCAGCTAGAATAGCACTCATTTATCCCCACTCTTTGCTTCCTGTTAGTCAACCAATCCTCTATACATGCTAATACTTTACCCTTAATGCCATGCATCCTTATCTTATGCAGTAGCCTCTTGTGCGGCACCTTGTCGAAGGCCTTTTGGAAATCTAGGTAACCACATCCACTGGGTCCCCATTGTCCACCTGGAGTTGAATTGGTTCACGACTGAGAGGTGTTATTGTTTGTCACGAACCGATCGTAAGTGCTCCACAAAGCAGTCTCCAAGCCTCCGCTTGGTTTCCCCGATGTAAAGGAGGCCACATCGGGAACAGTGGATACAATATACCACATTAGCAGATGTGCAGGTGAACATCTGTTTAATGTGGAAGGTTTTCTTGGGGCCTGGGATGGAGGTGAGGGGGGAGGTGTAGGGGCAGGTGTAGCACTTGCTGCGGTTGCAGGGAAAAGTGCCGGGTGTGGTGGGGCTGGTGGGGAGTGTGAAGCAGACAAGGGAGTCGCGGAGAGAGCAGTCCCTCCGGAAAGCAGATAGGGGTGGGGGGGGGGGAGATATATCCTTGGTAGTGGGGTCAGATTGCAGGTGGCGGAAGTAGCGGAGAATGATGCGTTGAATCCAGAGGTTGATGGAGTGATATGTGAAGACAAGGGGAATTCTGTCTTTGTTATTATTGCGGGGAGGGGATGTGAGGGCTGAGATGCAGGAAACACAAGAGATGCAGTCACGGGTGTTTTCGACCACTGTCGGGGGCGATATTGCAGTCCTTGAAAAATAAGGGTCCGGGAGTGGAACACCTCATCTTTGGAGCAGATGCGGCAAAGGCAAAGGAATTGAGAATAGGGGATAGAATTCTTGCAGGAAGGTGGGTGAGAGGAGGTGTAGTCTAGGTAGCTGTGGGAGTCAGTGGGCTTGAAATATTATTATTATTAGTTTCCAGGTGGTTACCAGAGATGGAGACGGAGAGGTCCAGGAAGGAGAGAGAGGTATCAGAGACGGTCCAGGTGAACTTAAGGTTGGGGTGGATAAAGTGGATGAACTGTTCGGCTCTATAGATTTAGTTGCCGTGTGATTTCACAAACCTGGGTGTAACCAGTCGTTGAAGAGGCATGCAGGGAAAATCAGAGCTATCTCACTCTCTTGTTCTTTCTCTGTCTACCAGTAAGAGACTAACCTTAAAGCAAAACCAGCTAAAAGCTCCCTCGCTCTCTCTCGCTCTCTCTTTCAAGAAAATAGTTTGATAAAACTTGATAAAGCTTCAAGTATAAAGACTCCTGATAACAACATTTCCACCTGAATTGGAAATCTAACCTGAAAATCTTTCATAATACTGTAACTATTGTCAATTTTATCTAAAGAGACATAAAGTGCTGAAGAAATTCAGTAGGTCTGGCAGCATCTGTGGAGAGAAAAATAGCGCTAACATTTCATGTCCAGTGACCCTTCATCAGAACTTGAAGACAGAGAGTAGATGTTTCATTTAGCAGTCACACCGTCTGCATTTCACTTCCCCAGTGTAGAGCAGACCACATTCCAAGTAGCGAATGTTGTAGACTGGATTGAGTGAAGTACTGGTAAATCATTGCTTCACCTAGAAGGTGTGTCTGGCGTCTTGGATAGTGAGGAGGGAGAAGGTAAATGAGCAAGTGTTATACGTTCGGTGACTGAATGGGAAAGTGCTATGGAGGTTTGGGAGTGGAGGAGGAGTAGAACAGGGTGTTCCAGAGGGAACAGTCCGTTCAGAAGGCTGACAAGGGAAGGAAGAGGAATGTGTATCTAGTGGTGACATCCTGCTGGAGGTGGCAGAAATGGTGGTTTATGATCCTTTAGATGTGGAGGCTGGTGAGGTAGAAAGTGAGGATTGGGGAGACCCTATTGCGGGAGGGGAGGGGTAGGGTGGGGGCAGAAATGCAGGAAATGGATCAATATGGCTGAGGGTCCATGTCCACCACAGTGGTGGGGAATCCTCAGTTGACTAAGAGCAGATATTTCTGAGGCGCTCCTGAGGAAGGTGGCATCATCAGAACACATGTGACAGAAATAGAGAAGCTAAGAGAATTGAATTGAGTCTTTACAGGAAGCAGGATGTATAGTCAAGGTTTATTTTTATTTTTTTGCTAAACCTATGATATCTCTGTGGAGCTGTGTTGAGCTGTCACATTTGTTTATAAACGTTGTGTTTGGGATTAAGGGGATATTGTTTAATTTTGAATTGTAGTTTAGTTAATAGCCATTTTTGCACTAGTTTAAAAATATGCCTTGCTTATAATTAGTTATTTTGCACTTGATTGAAAAAGACCAGTGGACATTTGTTTTACTCTGGATATTAGTAAAAAAGGAAGATACATTGATCATTTCGGTGATTCATTAAATCATTTACACTTTTGATACAGTCCATGGAGTAGTAATGGGACCTGGTTACCAATGCAGTCCTCTCAGCAGGATCATACAAGGGCTTTAATTTGGAGCTCAGGGATACCTAGAATTTGCATGCTACTGCCTGATAAATTTGTTCACAATGACACACATGCATCTAAATAGGATGCATCTTATGGCTCTTAGCTTGATTTATTAGCACTCATTCACTTTTGCTTACTTGGAGGCTGCTAGTCTCTTACTTTTCTTTTTAGCGCAAAGAACTAGATAACTTGTCACGGTTGGGAGCACTGAACAGTCAAGAAAGTGCATGTGTTAGTATACAGCATTATACTTCATCAACGTCACACCTACAGCATATGCCAGCAGTTTACATGGCAAATATACTATATGTGCTTCAGCCAAATGGCCATGTCTGAAAGTCAAAAGGAAGCAGTCCTTTGTGTGGTCAAGAGAGACTTTCATCAGTTGTTCGGTACCACTAAAGTCAATCAAGGGGCTTATCCAATTCCAGGGGTTCAGCCACGGATAGTCCAGTATATCCAGTTCAGTCCACCTGGGGATTACAGATACATCAGTTCCTTTGAGAAATTGTCATCCCCATGGAGAGGAGAGTGACAGCATGTGCTACTCGACACAAACTGAATTTTCCCATTTTCAGTTCAAGTATTTTGCCAAATGATACATGACATCTGGTTCACCATGGTTCACAGTGGCTTTTCTCACACAATTGTCTACTTTTTAACCTTATAATTACACAACTGGGTTCTTCAGTACCCTTCTTGTGCAATTGTATAGCGGGACTGGTGGAAATGCTTACTATTGTTGGATCTTCTAGCATTCATGCTTGTGATGCCTTTTCTAAAGCCCAGCCCAGATACAGGTGCAGATACATCTGGAGACATCAATCTCGTGGGGGCAGGTGGGTCACTTTTCTTGCAATGAAACAATGCAAAAGATTGAGTATTCTGGAAGGGATGGACAACCAGTCAGTGGTGATGAAGGAGGAGGAGAGATATTGAGGTATCTCTGAGTGACTAGGAAGCACTGAGGGCAGGAAGGGCTAATCATTTTGGAGGATTAGATGAGTGAGATCCATTGAGTGAACACGACATATGCAATGGTGAGAGTTGTAGCCTTGGTGCAATAAATGTGAATTGGCAGAGTTCAAGTGAGTAGTTGACCTATGAACTTGAGACATTGGAGAGAAGATGGAGGCACTTATCATTGCAGAAGCACAGAAGATTATTGACCTTCCTGCACTGCAAGGCATTCCTTTATACCTAAGATATAACACTGACCCAGTCTGCTATCTGGATCCAAACTATCTGGGCCTGGTGGTGTGGCCTCCTTTGATGGTCAACGGGAGAAAGGATTTCCCTCCTCTCCGCCATCACATCCACCAGTACCCTCCAGGTTTCTGTGCACTAAGCAGGGATTGAGATTTGCTTTCTGAACCATGTCCTCAGTGATAATGGTGGAGAGGCAGTTCCTGCTTGCAGCTGGGTTTTACATAAGGCAACACCAGCATGAATGCTAGAAGATCCAACAGTGGTAAGCATTTCCACCAGTCCTGCTATACAATTGCACTAGAAGGGTACTGAAGAGCCCAGTTGTGTAATTACAAGGTAAGAAGTAGACAATTGTGTGAGAAAAGCCACTGTGAACCATGGTGAACCAGACATCATGAGTATCACTTGACAAAATACTTGAACTGAAAATGGGAAAATTCAGTTTGTGACCTCCTGTCACTCTCTTCTCCATCGGGATGACAATTTCTCAAAGGAACAGGAAGGTTAATTCTCTTGGAAAGAGGGCCAAATCTATGGTGAACTATCCAGAGTTTCTTTTTGAGAACCACAACAGCTAATTCTGTGTCATAAAGCCAATAGGGCTCAAGATATGGTTCTTGGGTTACGTAAAATCTTACAATCCAATCATGTAACTTAACCAGCACAGCCTTATTTGCTGTTTATATTTCTTTAAAGCAGGCCTATATTGTATAAATTCCTAAATCCAAGCTTATTAATTTTCTCTTATGAATCAGAAATTTTTGATCAATCAGCACCTACATTATGACAGCTATATGCACATTGATAGAGAAATTAATTAAGTATTCTAGGGCATCTAATTACATTAAAGGTGATATATAAATGACTGTTGTATGTGGAACACAAGGCTTTGCAATTTTCTTTTTACGTAGCCAATGCAAAGGAATAAAAGATTGACACACTCCTGATATGAAACATGATGCTTCTTGCCAATTGAACAAAGATTGTTTTCCAAGGTGATGAGGCCAACAACACAGCACTCCTACTAGAATTGCCAGTTCAAAAATGTTTCCTTTAGTGAAACTCCCAACTTGTAGGTATGCTTTTGTTTACCATCATTTTGACTGTGCATTTTACTCTATTTTTGTTTTGACAGGAAGATACTTTGTATATTCGACTTCCGCTGGAGAGTTTAGTTGAAGGTGAGTTACGGAGTTTTGCGAGTGGGATATCAGAGAATAAGGTTAAGACAAGCAACTGAAAAGTAAGGTATTATCCTTGTCATTATTCTCATGGCACAATAAGTGATGTTGCCAAGGAGGAGTTGCTTAATACTCCTGGTGTTTAATTTCATCATTAGACAACTGAATAATGGAATTTTCTGTTCTTTGAGAGGTTCTTTCCTTACATCATTAATAATTGCTTTAAGTTTAGTTTCCATTTATCTATAATTTCAACTAAGGATAAAATGTTTCAGTAAACCTGTGATGTGGAGGTGCTGGGATGGAATGAAGTCAAGTCACATTACACCAGATTATAGTCCAAAAGGTTGAGTTGAAATCACAAGCTTTCGTAGCACTGCTGTTTTGCCGGGTGGACTTCACCTGATGAAGGAGCAGCACTCTGAAAGCTTGTGATTTCAAATAAACCTGTTGAACAATACCTGGTGTCATGTGCTTCTGACTCAGTAAAACTGAACAAACAAACAGGTAAGCAGAAAGCAAAGAAGCACTAATATATGTCCATTACACACAGAAGTTTAGAAGTTGCCAGCACAGAAGGAGGCCGTTTGATGCATTTTAATCTGCTGGATCGTTATAAAATTAGCCCTATTCAATCTTATGTCTTTCTGCTTAAATTTTTTTATCCAATTTTTTGTCTTGAAAACATTTCTTCCAAATCTGAAGTTCAAGCCTTTTATTATCAGGGCCTGGTATTTTAATATGAGTGACTGGCTTCTTATTCTATAGAAAAGCCAATTGAATATTGTGTCCAATGCTTTAAAAAGAGAAGATGCAATATGTAAGGGTGGTATTTGTGCTCCCTTGTGCAGATCACATGGAAGTCATAAAACCCTACAAATGCTCAGACAGAAGCTATTTGACCAACAGTGTCTATGCTGATGTTAGTTTCCAACTGGAATTGTCAATCGCAATCCTATTGCCATTCTCTTTTCCCAATTGCAGAATCATAGACATTACATGAATGTTATTTTCTCTATTCTGTAAATCAGTGCACCACTCGGCTCTGAAATAGCTGCTGCTCAATCATTATCTGTCACTATATTATTGGAACAACTCAGCATACCATTGTAAATATTAAGTGAGAAACCTGCAGCTCAGCCTGTTCATTTACTTTTGCTGTCCTCCAGCATTCAGTGGTATTCCTTTTAATATCAGAAACAACTTCTTCAAGGCTGCAGGTTTCCTTGATGTTAAGTTCCATCCTCCACTTCCTCTCTAAAGTCATTAGAAATTCCTTCAGTTTCTACCAAATCATTGAAAAATGGATGTTACTAAAGTTACAGATTACATGTAATGGAACTGTGACCGTAGTAAATTACCTGTCCTCATCCTCCTTCAATCCCTTTCCTCCATTGTCCAGCTGGGATATTCTCCCATCCTATCTATCCTGTTGTTGCTAAAGAGCTGCCCACAATGGCTATTTTTCTTGCTCCTACACCATTATGTCTGAAATTAACCAAGGATCTTGGCCGCCTCAATCTACCATTGCTAACTTTGCCTTCAGCTGTTGAGATCCTAAATTCTGGAATTACATCAAGTCTCTACTCCTCTGTGCTCCTTAAAACCTAAGCCTTCAACCAAGTACTTTTTCCCCCATCTTACTATTTTCTTACATCAAATTATGTTTAATGTTGTTCCTTTGAAGAACTCTGAAGTTTTAGCGCAGTGATGGTGTAATGCTGGTGCAAGTTGGTTTTGAGGAACACTATCTTTTATTTCCCTCTTTCAAAACCATCTGAAAGTTCCACTCCTGCTTCTCTGTCCTGGCAAATTACTGCGCTCTCTCCAGTCTCCATTTCTGTTAGAATGTTTCTGTGTGTTGAATGTTTCTCAAGGAAATGACTCATCACTAACTCATCAGGGGTAGTTAGTGATGAGCAATAAATGCTCTTGTTCCAGTGACACCCACATCTTTAAGATCCTTGCTTCTAATTAATCTTCTGCTAAAGTACGTACTCACACCATTGTCACCTCTAGATTTGACTGTTCCAATGTTCTTCTATTTTCCAATTCTCTTGCTTGCCAACTCTCCAAATTCTGTAAATTTTAAATCACTTCTAAACTCTGATTTTTCTTATTCATCTGTGTCACGGCATTGGCTCATGTAACCTGAAATAACTCTGATTTAGAATTTCCAACCTCTCCCCCAGTCCTATATACCCACCCTCACCCCACAACCCAAAACCCAGATCACTATTACTCAAATTCTGGAATCTTGTGCATCCCCATTTTCTGGTCATTTAGGACTCACCTTAAAACCAATTTCTTTCATCATATGAGACAACAAAGTGCAGAGCTGGATGAACACAGCAGGCCAAGCAGCATCGTAGGAGCAGAAAGGCTGACGTTTCAGGCCTAGACCCTTCATCAGAAATGGGGGAGGGGAAGGGGGTTCTGAAATAAATAGGGAGAGAGGGGGAGGCGGATAGAAGATGGATAGAGGAGAAGATAGGTGGAGAGAAAACAGATAGGTCGAAGAGGCGGGGATGGAGCCAGTAAAGGTGAGTGTAGGTGGGGAGTTAGGGAGGGGATAGGTCAGTCCAGGGAGGACAGACAGGTCAAGGGGGTGGGATGAGGTTAGTAGGTAGGAGATGGGGGTGCGGCTTGAGGTGGGAGGAGGGGATAGGTGGGAGGAAGAACAGGTTAGGGAGGCGGGGACGAGCTAGGCTGGTTTTGGGATGCGGTAGGGGGAGGGGAGACTTTGAAGCTTGTGAAATCCACATTGATACCATTGGGCTGTAGGGTTCCCAAGCGGAATATGAGTTGCTGTTCCTGCAACCTTCGGGTGGCATCGTTGTGGCACTGCAGGAGGCCCAGGATGGACATGTCACCCCACCAACCTCCGGATCCAACGCATCATCCTCCGACACTTCCGCCATCTGCAATCCGACCCCACCACCAAAGACGTCTTTCCCTCCCCACCCTTATCTGCTTTCCGGAGGGACCACTCTCTCCGTGACTCCCTTGTCCGCTCCACACTCCCTTCCAGCCCCACCACATCCGGCACTTTTCCCTGCAACCGCAGGAAGTGCTACACCTGCCCCCATACCTCCTCCCTCACCCCCATCCCAGGCCCCAAGAAGACTTTCCACATCAAGCAGATGTTCACCTGCACATCTGCCAATGTGGTATCCTGCATCCGCTGTACCCGTTGTGGCCTCCTCTACATCGGGGAAACCAAGCGGAGGCTCAGGGACTGCTTTGCAGAACACCTACGCTCGGTTCGCAATAAATAACTGCACCTCCCAGTGGCGAACCATTTCAACTCCACCTCCCATTCCTCAGACGACATGTCCATCGTGGGCCTCCTGCAGTGCCACAACGATGCCACCCGAAGGTTGCAGGAACAGCAACTCATATTCCGCTTGGGAACCCTGCAGCCCAATGGTATCAATGTGGATTTCACAAGCTTCAAAATCTCCCCTCCCCCTACCGCATCCCAAAACCAGCCTACCTCGTCCCCGCCTCCCTAACCTGTTCTTCCTCCCACCTATCCCCTCCTCCCACCTCAAGCCGCACCCCCATCTCCTACCGACTAACCTCATCCCACCCCCTTGACCTGTCTGTCCTCCCTGGTCTGACCTATCCCCTCCCTAACTCCCCA
>NW_025969243.1:0-16275 GCF_021869965.1 Rhincodon typus
ATCTGCACATCCCTGGGCACTACGGGCAATTTAGCACAGCAAATCCACCCTAATCTGCACATCTTTGGACTGGAGCACAAGAAAGAAACCTACACAGTCACCCAAGGCTGTGAGGCGCCAGTGCTATTCACTGAGCCACTATGCCTAGTGAGATCAAGGCAGCATTCCAGCGTGCCCATTAGGCTGGCATCTATGGCCCACTGGTTACAAACAATGTCCATGGATCTCAGTGGGTAGGACTGGTTTCTGAAACTGTAGTGTTTCCCCCTGTTGTGCGGTGAATTTCAACAAATTGCTAAGCAGACACCCCACTCCAAGTGAGGCGATCATAGAGCATTGACTTGTTCATCAGGGAAAACCTGCCTGAATCTGGTCCAACAGGTACTGGGGCAGGAAAACTGCTCAGATCAATGAGAGTCTCTATTTCACAATGAGCTTTTTCACAACGTCATTGAGCCCGAACCAACCATGAAGCCAGAAGAAATAGGAGCAGTAGGCTATTCAGCCCCCTCAAGCCTGCTCCTCCATTCAATAGGATCGTGTCTGATCTGACATTCTTCATGTCCACGTTCCTGCCCTTCCCCTGTAACCTTCGATTATAAAAATCCACCTATTTCAGCCTTAAACGCATGCAAGGACCCCACAGCTCTCTGTGGCAAGGAGTTCCAAAACCTTAATCCTCAGAGCAGAAATTCCTCCTCGCAGACTTATATTGGCATCCCTTTCTTCTAAGACTATGCCCTCTGGTCCTAGACCTTCCCGTGACGGATCATATCCTCTCAGTATTTACGCCTTTGAGCCCCTTAAGAATCCACACATTTCAATGAGATCGCTTCTCATTCTTCTAACCTCCAATGAGGAGAGTCCCAACCTGTTTAGTCTTTGCTCACAAGACTATCCCTTCAAACCAGGGATCATCCTAGGGAACTTTCTCTCTGAACTGCATCTGATGAAATGATATGCTTAAGTATTGCAGATATGGTCTAGCCAGCACCTTGTACAGTTGCAGTAGAACCTCCCTGTGCTTATCCTGCAAGTCCCTTGAAATAAGGGCCAACATCACATTAGCCTTCCTGACTACCATCCATGTTGTTGTTTATTTTCCATCCGAACCTTCTTTCACTCACTTTGTTTTGCTCTCTCGTCACATCCTTCTATCTCCTGTTTCTTCACCCATATAGCCAGCAAGCTCTCAAATACTTGTTAATGTAACGGCCAATTCCACGTGCTTGCTACTCTTTGGAGCAAAGAGGTTTCTCCAGAGAACCCCCCCCTCCACCCCGCTGGATTTGCGAGTGACTGTCTCCTCGATGGCCCCCTTGTTTTGAATTCCCCTGTCCAGGGGGATCACTTTGCCTAACACCATCTCATCTAGGCCTTTTGAAATCTCAAAGCCTTCTTTGAACACATACCCATCCCTCACCCCCCACCCCTTTCCTGAGGGAAAACAGACCCAATCAGCTCAGTCTTTCCCAACAAATCGGAGCAGGAATAGGCCCTTCAGCCCATCGAACCTGCTCCACCGTTCGATAAGATCATGGCTAACCTGATTGTGTCCTTAATTCCTCTTTCCTGCATGTCCCTCGACTCTCTCAGTCAATCAAAAATCTGTCTAATTATACATTCAATGAGCCGGCCTTCTCTCTGGGGAAGAGAATTCCGAAAACTGAACCTCTAGCAGAAGGAATTCCTGCTCATACCTGTCTGATATAATTGGGGGTCCCCCTTACGTTTAAACGGTGGCCCCTAATTCTTGATCTCCCCCATGACGGGAAACATTTTTTCAGTACCTATGCTGTCGAGATCCCTCAGAATTGTACAGGTTTCAATAAGATCACCCCTCATTCTTCTCAACTCCGATAAGCATAAAAGCAACTTACTCAACCTTCCCTGAGCTGTTTCCAATGCATCTCCCTCCTTTAGTCTGATCACCCCAAACTGTTACATGGTCTCAGCAACATCCTGGACAGTCCGCTCCCACTGTGGCTAAGCACTTCAGAAAAACTTTAATACTTGAACTTTCAGCTTTGCTTCTTTAATTTCTACTTAAAGCTAAGAATCTGCGACCCAAAACATCAACTTTCCTGCTTCTTCGATGCTGCCTGGCCAGCTGTGTTCCTCCAGCTCCACACTGTGTCATATCTAAGGTCTGCAATGTGTAACTTCTAACCTTACGCATCACTATAATTATTGAAATATTTAACATTGTTCTTTCTTTCTTTCTTGTTCTTAAGATTCTGTAAGTAGGTACTTGCAGCTAAGATACACTTTTCACTGTACTCCTGCACTGTTGTACTTGAGTACATGTGACAATAAAATCAATAAAATCTAAAAATCTAAACAGGATAATTCAGGATCTTCTTCAGTAACTCAATACCCATTTGTAATGTGGTGAACTGGAACTGTGCACTGTGTTCAGTTCTGAGGAAGGGTCACTTGACCCAAAACTTTAAGTCTGATTTCTCTCCGCAGATGCTGCCATCCCTAGGAACAAGCAGACTAAAGGGGAGGATGAGGCAACCATGGATGGACAAGGGAAGTCAGGGACAGCATAAAAGCGAAAGAGAAAGCATACAATGCGGTAAAGGGCAGTGGGAAGCCAGAGGATTGGGAAGCGTACAAAGACCAACAGACGACAACGAGAAAAGAAATAAGGAGGGAAAAGATTAAATATGAGGGAAAGCGAGCCAGTAATATAAAAGAAGATTGCAAGAGTTTCTTTAAATATGTAAAGGGAAAAAGTGGACATTGGGCCGCTGGGAAATGACACTGGAGAAGTACTGGAGAATGGGGGACAAAGAAATGGCAGAGGAACTGAACAAGTACTTTGTGTCAGTCTTCACAGTGGACGACACAAATAGCATTCCAAAAATTCAAGACAATCGGGGTGGGGGGTGGGAAGAGGGAGGAGGAGGCGGGCGCAGAGGTGAGTACAGTGGACATCATCAAGGAGAAGGTGCTAGAAAAGCTGAAAGGTCTGAAGGTGGATAAATATTCCTGGACCAGATGGACTACACCCCAGAGTTCTGAAGGATCTAGCTGAAGTGATAGGGGAGGCATTGGTGGGGATCTTCCAGGAATCACTGGAGTCAGGGAGGGTCCCAGAGGACTAATGTAACCCACTGTTTAAAAAGAGAGTGAGGCAAAAGATGGGAATTATAGGCCGATTAGCCTGACCTCCGTCATTGGTAAGATTATGGAGTCCATTGTGAAGGATGAGATTTCTGAATACTTGGAAGTGCATGGTAAAATAGGGTAAAGTCAGCATGATTTCATTGAGGGGAAGTCATGCCTGAAAAATCTGCTAGAATTCTTTGAGGAGGTAATGAGCAGGTTAGACCAAAGACAGCCAATGGATGTTATCTACTTGGACATCCAGAAGAGCTTCGACAAGGTGCTACACAGGAGGCTGCTGAGTAAGATAAGGGCCCATGGTGTTAGAGGCAAGGTGCTAGCATGGATAGAAGATTGGCTGTCTGGCAGAAAGCAGAGAGTGGGGTTGAAAGGGTCTTTCTCAGGATGGCAGCCGGTGACAAGTGGTGTTCCACAAGGGTCAGTGCTTGGACCACAACTTTTCACTTTATACATTAATGATCCAGATGAAGGAACTGAGGGCATTCTGGCTAAGTTTGCAAATGATACAAAGGTAGGTGGAGGGACAGGTAGTATTGAGGTGACAGGGAGGCTGCAGAAGGATTTAGACAGGTTTGGAGAGTAAGAAAAAAGTGGTAGATGGAATGCAATGTGGGAAAGTGTGAGGTCATGCACTTTGGTTGGAAGAATAGGATTTTATAAATGGAGAGAAAAGTCAGAAGTCTGAAGTACAAAGGGTCTGGGTGATGTCCTAATCCAGGATTCTCTTAAGGTAAACTTGCAGGTTGAGTCAGCAGTTAGGAAAGCAAATACAATACTGGCATTTTATTTCAGGAGGGCTTGACTATAAAAGCAGGGATGTAATTCTGAGGCTTTATAAAGCTGTGGTCAGACCACATTCAAAATATTTTGAGCAATTTTGGGCCCCAAACCTCAGGAAGGATATACTGGCCTTGGAGCGGGTCCGGAGGAGGTTCACGAGAATGATCCCAGGAATTAAAGGCTTAATACATGAGGAACATTTGAGGACTCTCAGTCTATACTCGATGAAGTTTAGAAGGATGAAGGGGGGATCTAATTGAAACTTACATAATGCTGAATGGCCTGGACAGAGTGTACATTGGGACGATGGTTCCACTAGCAGGAGGGACTAGGACACGAGGACACAACTTTAGAATAAAGTGAAGACCGTTTAGAATGGAGATAAGGAGAAACTTCTTCAGCCAGAGAGTGGTGAATCTACAGAACTCACTGCCACAGAAGGCTGTGGAGGCCAGGTCATTGAGTACATTTAAGACTGAGATAGATAGGTTCTTGATTGTCAAAAGGGTCAAGGGTTACGGGGAGAAAGCAGGAGAACGGGGGTTGAGAAACTTATTAGCCATGATTGAATGGCGGACCAGACTCGATGGGCCGAATGGCCTACCTTCTGCTCCTATGTCTTATGGCCAGACCTGCTGAGCTTTTCCAGCAACTTCTGTTTTTGGAACTGCGCACAATTGTCCGTGAAGGGCCCAGCTTCACAACATTTGGGATTTGAGGACAACATTTTTCACCCAGATGGTGGTGGGGGTCTGGAACGCACTGCCTGGGAGGGTAGTTGAGGTGAGAAACCTCACAACCTTTAAAAAAGCAATCGGATGAAGTGTCATAACATTGGAGGCTATGGGCCTAGTGCAGGAAAGTGGGACTAGAGTAGGCAGTGCATCTTTGGCGGTAAGGGCCAGACGGGCTGAAGGGCCTCTTCTGGTCTGCACGTTTCAAATGACATGAAGAGTGGAAGTGAGGCGAGGTGTACAAAATAGACTAAACCAGAATCACAAGTGGTTTTTGTTCAGAGCGTTTCATTGACAGGAAGTTTGGTAACCAGAAGTCACGGTGAGAACAGAAGTTGACTGAAAACGGAGGAGGAGAACGTTTTTAATTGAAGAAATGGGAATGTGCTGTCCTGGAATGAGCAGGAGAGGTGGCGGGGAAAGCAGACGCAAAATTAACGTGCAAACGGTTCGAGCTGCTGAGTTCCCAGGTCGTACACCGAAGGTGCAAGTGGTCGGCGCCTCCCGGGGGCAACCCGAGTTGCCGGATGATTTGCAAACTTGCAGCGGCGTGCACACGTTCGACCTGCTGACACTTTCGGCAGCGAGATCTGGGGCACTGCCGCCACAGGAGCAGCGCTGTGCACCCCACAGGAAACCCTATCAGAGAGATTCTAACACCCTGGCACATAGAGCACTGTATTAAGGTCAGGCAGACAGCCTGCTCGGTCATAATGGTAGGTTCCTGCCGAGGGTCTTTAAGGGGGAAAACGAGTTGGAGGGTAGGAGAGACGGCGTTGCAGAACTCAGGGCAAAATGCAACTGAAGGCACGGCCTGTCGGATGGGGACAATCAAAAAGCTCAGGAGGCCGGAATTGGATGAATGCAGAGCAACTCTGCAGGGCTTGGAGGGGGGTGGTGGGGGGGCTGGAGATGATAGAAATGACTGGGCGAGGGGTGGGGGTAGGTGGAGAGAGAGGACCTCGCAAGGAGATTCGAAACCAAGCCTCCGGAAGCATCAGCATCCCCGTCAGATTGCGAGCTCTCCGGGAACTGTTCGGAATGGCCGGCATGAAGAAGAGGCCTCCTTCTTCCCCACACGGGGAGGACAATAGAACGGATTGTGCTGCCAGACCAAATAAAAGGAGGGGGGAGAAAAAAATAAACTGCATTCCTATCTTCCAGCTCACGTCTTAAGCCTGAAATGGCTAATATCAGCATTCTAATCCATGCATCACTGTGCCCAACACCCCACAACAACCTTTGTTTGCTCTCCCCAATTTGCACCAAATCACAACAAGGATACAGTGCAGGAAGAGGCCATTCCTACTGCTCCCATCCTTTGGAAAAGCAATCCAAAAGTCCCACAAGGCAGCATCAGAGGAGCAGGAAAGCTGACATTTCCCGTCGGGACCATTTCTGAAGAAGGGCCCCGGCCCGAAACGTCTGCTTTCCTGCTCCTCTGATGCTGCCTGGCCTGGTGTGTTCCTCCAGCTCCACAGTGTTATCTCTGACTCCAGCATCGGCAGTTCTTACTATCTCCAAAAGTCCCACTCCCTCCCCAAAGAAGACTGAAAAACTTTCTTGGTATTTTTTCCCCTCTCTCTATAAATGCTTCCAGACCTGCTGAGTTTCGCCTGAACTTTCTGTTTTTTTTTACATTATTAAGTTCCACTCTGTTGCTGCTCCTTCCCAATAACTCTGCACCTTTCGCTTTCACTTCAAGTATTTAAGCAACTCCCTTTTCCATAGGTGCTTGTGAACCTCCAGAGTACTTAAAGTACCAGTGCAGAGTCATAGAGTCACACAGCACGGAAACAGGCCCTTCGGTCCAACCAGTCCATACTGACCATAATCCCAAACTAAACTGGTCCCACCTGCCTGCTCCTGGCCCATATCCCTCCAAACCTTTCCTATTCATGTACTTATCCAACTGTCTTTTAAACATTGTAACTGTGCCCACTTCCATCACTTCCTCAGGAAGTTAATTCCACATGCGAGCCACCCTCTGTGTAAAAAAAATTGCCCCTCATGTCTTTTCCAAATCTTTCCCCTCTCACCATAAAAATATGCCCCCTAGTCTTGAAATCCCCCACCCTAAAAAGACACCTGCCATTCACTTTACCTCTACTCTTCATGATTATATAAACCTCTACAAAGTCACCCCTCAACCTCCAGCTCTCCATTGAAAAAAGTCCCAGCCTGTCCTCATAACTCAAATCCTTCATTCCTGGCAACATCCTGGTAAATCTCTTCTGAACCCTCTCTAGCTTAATAATATCCTTTCTATAACTGGGTGACCACAGTGATCCAGAAGCGGCCTCTCAAAGTCCTGTACAACCCCTGACATGACGTCCCAACTGCTATACTCAAAGGCCTGAACAAGTTCCAAGTGATAATAGGCAATGAATCAAAGACGATAAGAAGAGATTAGTGTGGTTTGGTGTTGGTGGCATGGACGTGATAAGTGGAAGGGCCTGTTTCTGTGCTGTATGACTCTATTCCAGTCTACAACAATAACACCCTCCCCCCACCCCCAATTACTCTTAAATTTCCCCTTTGCTCCAAAAACAACCACAGCTTCCACTGTTAACTCTCAAGCCTGCAAAGGAAATCCCCTTCCTGCAGTCACTTCCTGGTTTCCTCTCTGGGGAGCCGTGGAGCAAGTGTCACTTGGAGCGTTATATCCTTCCGAACCAGGGTTGCAATCCGGAAAAAAAAAAGGGGCTGAGGCATGTGGATGGGTTGTCACAGGCAGGAAGTGGAACATGCAGTGAAGCACTTTGCTCCAAGGCGGGGGTAGGGAGGAGAATTTGGTCAGCTGTGGCTCGCTGCAGTAACTCTCATATCTCAGAGATAACAGGTTGCGGGTTCGAGTCCTGCTTGGGGGAGATGTTTGTCTAAGTCTGTGAGACAGAGATAGCAGGAACTGAATGAAGAAGGGTCTAGGCCCGAAACGTCAGCCTTCCTGCTGCTTGGCTTGCTGTGTTCATCCAGCTCTACACCTTGTCATCTGTGAGACAGAGCTCTAGTTGTGTGTTTGCTGACTTTGCAGTTCTAGGGACATTATGTTGAGGGATACAGTAATGTTTGAGGCATCGGCTCTCAAATGGGAACAGAATTACTCTCTAATTAATTCTCCTTTCCATTCCACTCAGGGGCTGTTTGCCGTCCGAGGGTTTGGAAGCACCCCATGCACTGCATTGAAAGAAATTGACACGCTTAGCACCTCGTGCTTTTGTCAAATTTGAACTGTTATTTCCTGCCTCTTTCTTAAAAAAATGTTTTACAATATATTTACAAGTGAAAAAAAGAGAAAGAAATGATGGTATTTTAAGGCAATCCAGGGGGCTTTCTCGGGCTGATGTCCACTAACCCGTTAAACGACATTATGAATGATGTTTAGGTTTGGCACCACTTTTTGGGACGGGTTTTTTGTGGGGGGAGGGGATGTCGAGGAAGGTTTGCTATAGAAATGCAAACGTTCTCTTGCTGTCTCATTCTGTTTCATTTCCTTTGGCCAGAGGCAAGATTACACGTGTTTCAGCACAAATACTGTGCTGTAAACCACATATGCAGGACCGTGTGGAAGGGAGGATGAGCACGTCAGTAGGCACTTTATCAGCACTCCGGAGAGAGAGAGAGAGAGAGGGAGAGAGTACCGTACTATTTCAGTCGATAATTACTGATAACCTTGTTTACCTACTCGAACATAACTGATAACCAAGTTTACCTAAGCTTATCTTCTGATTTAAAAACCGAAAGAATTGCGGATGCTGTAAATCAGGAACAAAGACAGAAGTTGAGGAAGGGTCACCGGACCCGAAACGTTAACTCTGATTTTTTTTCTCTCTTCAACAGATGCTGCCAGACCTGCTGAGCTTTTCCAGCAACTTCGGTTTTTGTTAACTTCCGATTTGTTTGCATATTGATCTCCAGGAACCGCAATTTATTTTGGTGGGGATGGGAGATTTTCAGGTTTCCACACTGCCCTGGGTGTGAAAAATACCGACCTGATTTTGTTCTCGAACCCACTTCTAGATTATGTTGAGAAATTATGCTCTCCTACCGAGGTCTTTATTTCTCTCCCTACCCCTCACTGCTAGTGGAAACACTTTCTCACCTACTGGACGTACTGACTGCCTTTAATCGCTTCGATTAGTTCACTGTGACAGGAGGCCAAGTTTTTGCAGCCTATCTTTATGACTTAGCCCTCTGCGTTCATCTTGAACTGATCTAATGTTGCCGAAAATACTTTATACCCCTGTTCTTGTCACTCCCCGGACCCAACTGCTTCAATATTCAAACATGCTCCAAAATGCAACCAACCTCAACCTTGTAATGCACAGTTCAAAATCGTCGCGTTTGCCCCCCCAATCCATTGCTCCAATTTTCTGCAGTCATGGAATCATAGAAGCAGGTCATTCATACTGATCCTCCTCAGAGCATCCCAATCAAACCCAGACCCACCCCTCACATCCCTGCATTTCCCCACGGCTGACCCACTTAACCGGCACATCCCTAGACACTGAGGGGCAATTTAGCATTTCCAATCCACCTAACCTGCACATCTTTGGATTGTGGGAGAAAACTGGAGCACCCAGAGGAAACCTATGCAGACATGGGGAGAATGTGCAAACTCCACACAGACAGTCGCCTGAGGGAGGAATTGAACTCAGGTCCCTGGTGCTGTGAGGTAGCAGTGCTAAGCCACTGAGCCACGGTGCTTCCCCCAAGCTTCCATCTTTCCCCCCTCTAATGGTTCCCTCTCTTCCCTCCATCCCACTAATCTGTCATGGCTGATTTAACCTGCTCCCTGGAGCATCACTGCCCACACAGCCTACACCAAGCTACATGCCATCCTGACCATAAAACATAGGAGCAGAATTTGACCTTTCAGCCTGCTGATATGTTCCTCAACCCCATTCTCCTGCCTTCTCCCTGTAACCCTTAATCCCCTTACCGATCAAAACCTATCTCTGTCTTAAATATACTCAATAACTTGGCATCCACACCCCTCTGCGGAAATGAGTTCCACAGATTCATCACCCTCTGGCTGAAGAAATTCCTCCTCACCTCAGTTCTAAAGGGTCGCCCCTTCATACTGAGGCCGTGCCCTTGGTTCTAGTCTCTCCTACTAGTAGAAAAATCTTCTCCACTACCACTTCTCTCTCCGCATCTTGTCCACGTCAACTCTATCCAGGCCTCTCAGTATTCGCCAATATCTTTTCAAATTCCATTGAATAGAAACCGTTCCTCACAATGACAAGCCCTTCATCCCTGGGATCACTCTTGTAAACTTCCTCTGGACTCTTTACTATGCCAGCACAGCCTTCCTTAGATACAGGGCCTAAAACTGTTCACAATATTCAAATGCGGTCTGACTAGAGCCATACACAGCCTCAGCAGTACATCCCTGGTCTTGTGTTCTAGCCCCCCTGAAATGAATGCCAACGTTACATTTGCTGCCCTAAACTGCTCATTGAACCTGCATGTTAATCTTAAGAGAATCCTGAACCAGGACTCCCAAATCCCTTTGTGCTTCAGATTTCCGAAACCTTTCCCCATTTGGAAGACAGTCCAGGCCTCTGCTCTTGCTACCAAGTGAATAAGCTCACACTTTCCCACACTGCATTCCATCTGCCACTTTTTTGACCACTCTCCCAGCCTGTCCAAGTCCTTGTGCAGCCTTCCCACTTCATCAACACAACAGGAACCACTATCCCTCACTGTCACTGGGTGACAATCCCAGAATGCCCTCCCTAACAGTGCTGTAGATCTCCCTGCACCTCAAAGATTGCAGTAGATGAAGAAGCAGCTCACCCACCGCCACCTTCTCTGGGGATATCTGGGGAGAGGCAATAAATATTGTCCTAGCCAGTGAAAGCCAAATCCCATGGGGGAACTAATCCCTGTCCTCTAAATACTTCTCTCTGATAAAGTGTTAAGAGTGTTTTCAGGGATGTTGCCGGGACTGGAGGGTTTGACCTAAACTGAGAAGCTGAATAGCTTGGGGCTATATTCCCTGGAGCATCATATTGAGGTTGTACAGGACATTGGTGAGGCCTCTTCTGGAGCATTGTGTCCAGTTCTGGTCACCCTGTCGCAGGTAGGATATTATTAAGCTGGAGGCGGTTCCGAAAAGATTCACGAGGATGTTGCTGGGAATGGAGGGTTTGAGTTATAAGGAGAGGCTGGGTAGGCTGGGACTTTTTTTCACTGGAGCGGAGGAGGCTGAGGAAATCATGAGGGGCATGGATAGGGTAAACAGCCAAGGTCTTTTTCCCAGGGTTTGGGAGTCCAAAACTAGAGGGCATAGGTTTAAGGTGGGAGGGGGAAGATTTAAAACGGACCTGAGGGGCAACTTTTTCATACAGAGAGTGGTGGGTATATGAAACAAGCTGCCAGGTGGATGCTGGTACAATTACAACATTTAAAAAGAATCTGGATGGGTATATGAATAGGAAGGGACTAGAGGGATATAGACCAAATGCTGGCAAATGGGACGAGATTAATTTAGGATATCTGGTTGGCATGGATGAATTGGACCGAAGGGTCTGTTTCCATGCTGTACATCTCTATGTCTCTAAATGTAACTCTCTCACCCAACCTCCAAGCCTTCACCTGGGTGCTGTGCTTCTGTTTCTCTTCATAGGCTTCACCAAAGAAAATCTATAAGCACAAGTTCCTGTTCACTGTGATGAGAACACTCCACTGTAGGGTCTATGTGACATAATGTATACCAACGTTAGACATTAACAGACTGGAGTGCAAACACAGATCATTGCACTCCCCAGTCATGTCTATAGAGAACGTCACAAACAATAATTCGCCATGCACACAGGGTTACAAGAATTGTGGTCTGATTGCACGCAACATGCCAGGAAAGTAGCTGGTTCTTTCTATTTCCTCCCCCTCACCCCTACCAGCGGAGAGCGTTATTTTGTATTTACTGCACTGACGAGTTGCAAAGGCACAAAGAAGCAGTGTCCCACAGTGAATCTTTAAGCGAAGTGGATGGATCTATAACATATGGAACTATGCCAAGGAATTCAGCAGTGCATAACTATCTGATTACAACAGACACATGAACAAGCCCAGCGGCAGAGACTAGCCAGCTGTTCGCAGGAAAGGAGTGCTGAGAATGGTAGAACCACATTCATTTCATTCACTGAGAGAGAAAGAGAGAGAGTGGCCAGGAAGCGGGTGGAAGAGAAAGAATGGAAATGTTGGAAGGGGTCAGATGGAGCTAAAGAGAAACGGTATAAACTTGCATCGACTTTAACCACTTTCACAACCTCAGAGAATCCAGAAGCGAATCATAGCCAATCATCGTAATCCCTTTTGAAGTACAATTACTGGTCGTAGTCACGGCAGTCACTTTGTACAAAGATAATCCCCATGAAGGGAGAGCACGAAGTGAATCGAGTTAGAGATAGGCAGAATGAGAGGGAAAGAATGGGGAAGAAAGGGAAAGATGGCAAGGTAGAGAGAGTGGTGCAAATACATTCACTCTGTCTCTCTCTCTCACACACACACACGCATATTCACTCACACTTACATTCTCACACACACAGGTATGCAAATACATTCACTGTCTCACACACACACACATACAAACACATTCGTTCACTCCCACGCGCACACGAGAGAGACAGGAAGGAGGAAGGGAGAGAAAGACATGTGATGGAACAGTGATGGTGAGGAACAGTTCTCCCCGTGCTGGCACATCAAGCTTGTGGAGTCTTTACAGCTTAAACCCCTCGATGAACGTACCCCTCACACTATCCCTACCTCCGCCCTCCTCCAGCGCCCACCTTCTGGGAGTGCCCCATTGCCTGATTCACCGTCCCCCCCACCCCGGGGCGTGCCTCTTACCTTCCCTCGGCTGACGCCGGACTTGACCAGGCATGACCTCTGCAGCGTCAGGTAGCCGCCGATCACCTGGATCTCCTCAGCCGTCGGGTACCGTTTCTTTGCCGGGGCAGCGGGCGAGCCAGCGGGCGGCGTCCCCGAGATGCCGTTCTCTGTTGTCGTGGCGTTGCCGGGAGACGGGGTCTTGTTGGCTGCCATCTTGCGGGGGTTGATGGTGATGGTTCTCCCTGACTTGCGCTGGGGGCCGGGAGAGAAGGTAGGCCGCAGCCTCCCCTCGCCGTCCTCCGACGCCGCCCCGGGGCCTGGCCTCGAGGGCACGGGCGACAGGGTACCCTGCCGCCCCCGCCCTCCGTCGTTGGCACCCTCTGTCTCCTGGGTGACCACTCCCCCCCCTCCTCCTCCGTAGCTGGCTCGGACGGGGAAGGCCGGAAGCCTGGCTTCCCGGGGGCCCACAGTGGGAGGCTGCGGCCTGCTCATGTTGCTGCTTGGCCCCCCCCGACTGGTGTCTGGATCCGGCCTGGGCTCGGGGAAGGGGGCCCTGTCCGGGCCTAGCTCAGGCGTCCCGCCCTGGGGTCCAGCCTCTCCGGTGCGTCTCCGGTCTGTCGCTGCGCCAGCAGTAGCAACAGCAGGAACGCAGGAAGCAGCAGGGGCCTGCTCTGCACAGGAAGAGGAAGCCACACTGACAGGCTGCTGTGGCCTGGAGGAGCCGAGAGTGTTTACGTCGCTGGGGGAGGGTGGGTGGGGGAGGAGGACGGAGGCTTCGGCCTCCTCCTCCTCCTGCTGCTGCTGCTTGGAGGGCGCGGCCTGGCCATCAACCAGAGCCTGGGCCTCCCTGGGTTCAGCCTTGCCGTCCCTTGCTACGCCAGGGCCTGAGTCTGGATCCCGCCTCCCGCTGCCCACAGAACCAGGCCTGGGGCGTCCTCCTCCTCCTCCCTCCCCAACCATCCCCCGGGACCCCGGCCTAGCGGGCTGGGCCTCCTCCTCATTGCCGGCTCGGCCTGGGGTCTCCGTCGCCAACCGGGCCTCGAAGCGGCTGCAGGAGGTGGAGACCGTGCGCGGAGGGGAGGTGGTGGGGGGAGAGCGGGACTGGGGCCTGCGTCCTCGGCGCGGGGCATGAGGGCTCCGCGGTGGGGCAGAGGGTGCCCCTGAGCGGCCCGGGCGCTCCAGAATGTTCTCGGTGCTGCGGGACCGAGATGGCCGTGCCGCCAGAGCCTCCGCCTCGTCCTCTCCCCCGCCAACCCCGGCCACCCAGGTGCGCCCCCGCTGGCCGAACCTGCACAGTAGGCGGCTGACCCTTCCCCGTCCGGGGCCCTCCTCTCCCACCTCCGCTCGGCACTTCCCAAAGGAGTTCAGATCCTCCACGCTCCTGCTCAAGGGGGACCGGAGATCAGGCCGACAAGTCCCCTGCTGACCAGGCAGGCCGTTCACGCTCGGCAGCTTCTCCCCGGTGCCTGGGAGCCTGGGCCCAGATTCGATGATGGTCATGTCGTCTGCCTGTATGATTGTCACCCCTGGGGTGTGACAGGTCACCTCGGTCCCTGGGACTCCCAGAGGGGCCTGCTCCAGCTCCGAACCTCCCTTCCTCTGCTTCTCCCGCTGAATGAAGTGATTCTGGCGCAGGGGCCCAATGTTCTCCCGCAGCACCACGCTGTCCGTCGCCACGGCAACGCAGGCCTCAGGCTCCATCCCATCAGTCCCAGTCTTGGCTGCAGAGCCCATCGGGCTAGACCCAGCCTGACCCTCAGCCTGTATTTCCAATGGCGATGTCCCAGGGCACAGCCTGGCCCGCCTCCTCTCGATGATCTCCCTCTTCCAGGCCGGAATTCTGGCCAGCCTCTCCTGCTCTTCCTTCTCCTTGCGCCTTCCCTCTTCCTCATCCCTTCGCTTCCTCTCCAGCAGCTGAATCTTCCACTGAGGAGGGGATGTCATTGTGGAGTTTCGACCCAGTCACTGGTGGAATGTGAAGGGGTCAATCCTGCCCCTGGCTCTGGTCACTAAAACCTGCTCCACCCACCCACCACCAACTTCACCCCTGGGTCACCCTGTCTCACTGAGAAATCGATGGGGTCTCAAAGGTGGTGACCTTCAGACTATGCCATATGGGACAGAGCCAGACCCAGATCTACGGCCAAACACCATGTCTTTCACCCTGACACATTACAGACACTCAAAACACACACTCAATACTCAACCCTCATACTCAGTACCCAACACTCGGACACTCACAATCAGTCCCTCACACTCAATACCCAACACTCAGACCCTCGCTCAATACCCAACACTTGGACTCTCGCTCAATACCCAACACTTGGACTCTCGCTCAATACCCAACACTCGGATCCTCGCTCAATACCCAACACTCGGATCCTCGCTCAATACCCAACACTCGGACCCTCGCTCAATACCCAACACTCGGACCCTCGCTCAATACGCAATACTCGGACCCTCGCTCAATACCCAATACTCGGACCCTCGCTCAATACCCAACACTCGGACCCTCACAATCAGACCTTCACATTCCATACCCTCATACTCAGACCCTGACACTTGGACCCTTGGGAGCACACAGTCAGTTGTTCACCCACCCAACCCATCGTCAGGTACCCCCCGCACACCTCATGGAATCGCTCAGGTCCCCATCTGCCCCGGGATAAATTCCTCCTTCTCTCTGGGCCAGGGAACTCCTTCTGTCTGCCCCGGGATAAATCCCTCTGGGCCAGGGAACTCCTGTCCCGGGATAAATCCCTCTGGGCCAGGAATCTCCTTCTGTCTGTCCCGGGATAAATCCCTCTGCCCTGGAATAAATCTTTCTATCCTGGGATAGATCCTTTTTTTTTGGCCTTTGACAGGGAAACTCCACGGTCTGTCCCAAGATAAATCAGGGATAAGCCTTTCTCTCGATCCTGGGAATAAGTCGCTCTCTCTGCTCTCAGGATACAGCCTCCTGTCTATCCCTACCTCTGTCCCGGGGATAATACTCTATCCCGGGATAAATCCCTGTCTCCTTGCTCCCATGGGGTCGATTCCAGGCGGGAGGGAAGGCGATGGATATGTCTCCCGGGTCAGATACTCCGCTGTCCCGGGACAGTGCTGGGTCCTGGGTGCCGCCCGCTTCCCGAACAAAAGGAGCGGCTCCTGGTGGGTGTTCCTGGCCGCTCGGAGGCTGCGGCTCCCGGGTTCCCGGTGGGGATTCTCCCCGCTGGCGAGCTCTCGCTCGGGATTTGAAGCTGCCTCCGGTGGCGGGTCCGACGGGGATCCCGTAATCTCCCCGGGACCGGGAACCCGCTGCTGCACACAGTGACTGAGTGTGAGAGAGAGGAAGAGAGAGAGAGAGAAGGAGCATCCGGGAGAGGGCAGGAAACAGAGAGAGAGAGAGAGAGACGGGGGAGGGAGTGAGGTAAGAGAGAGAGAGAGGGGCTGGGGCTGGGGTAGACAGACAGAGAGAGAGAGACGGGGGAGGGAGTGAGGTAAGAGAGAGAGAGAGAGAGGGGCTGGGGCTGGGGTAGACAGACAGAGAGAGAGAGAGCGCGAAGGCAGAGAGAATAAAGTGAGAGACTGAATAGAGAGAGAATAAAATAAAATGAGGGATGGAGATAGAGAGACAGACAGAAAGTAAATGACTACAGAGAGAGTGGGAACAGAGAGAGACATGTAGATTAGAGAGAGGGGCGTGGGGGGTGAGGGAGAAAGGGGAGGGGAGAGAAAGGGTGGAGGGAGACAGTGGGTGGAAGAGAGTGAGAAGAAGGTGGGATGCGAGAGAGGGGTCGAGGAA
>NW_025969244.1:0-16264 GCF_021869965.1 Rhincodon typus
TGATGCTGCTTGGCCTGCTGTGTTCATCCAGCTCTACACCTTGTTATCTCAGGACTGGAAGATGTGGAATTAAGTTGAGGATGATTTTTGTTTCAGTCATCCCTCTCCCAACCCTGCCAGTGTATTTGGACATGAGGCAGATAAAATAAAGCAGCTTGTCACTCCACTACCTATTGGCCCACTCTTGACCTACTCAACACTCATATTACAAGGAAGTGGATAACTTGTCAGGCAGCTTCTCCACTCTTAGGCTATTACGCCCTTAAAAGGACAACTAACCTAGAGGTCTCACTCAACTTCTGCCACTATTTTTTAGTTTGCAGGGGAAGACAGAAGCATAGCAAATCGCTGCTGGCTTTTACTGCACATCCAGTCCACATTGCTTAAAAATATCATAACACATTCACAATGAAACATTATTTTCTGTAACTTTTTAGTCTTGAATATTTAAGACATAGAGAAATTTATTGACTTTCTTATCATTACTGGTGAACAGTCGTATACATTTTTTAAGCCTCCTAACTTAGTAATTGTTGAATTTTTGAATCAGTATTATACTAAAGTTCTTTATAACTGTAGTAACTCTGCAGTAAAATGAGCTGTTAATAACAAGCCTTACTACTCCTATTTATCTGAATGAATTTCTAAACTAAAAATAAACTTTATTATTTTTTAAAAATGTGTCTGTATTTGCTTAATAGAATCCTTGTCATGTTATGCAAGTCTACTGCTTTTTGTAGGAGTGTAATTACACTTAAAAGGTTGCGGTTCAAGAATTGTACGTAGATGCATTTTGATATGGTTTTGTTGCCTTTCATGTAATAAATTAGTGACTGATTTCTTATAAGCACAACTAAAGCAGATGAGTCATTACCTAAACCTGTCAATCTTTTGAATTGGCAATCCTTCTAGCTCCCAATATGAAACCACAAAAGTTCCCTGTTATTTGTTATTCAAGACAATAGTCTCAAGATATTTCTCAAAGAGGATGAGTTGTGAAAGGGGTATTTGCTGTGTTTTACCCTGGAAAACACATCTCAGATGCAGTAGTAGGAGGAAATTTTTTCAGGATAAATATAATGGGGGTGATTAGGGTTTTACCCAAGGAGACAGTAGGAGCTCTAATCACCTCTCTGAGGGATGGTCCTCTAAATTAAGCACCACTTTGGCATTTAACTGGAAACAGTGGACTATCTCAGTATCAAGCACTCAGGATATATACTCCCAATTACAGATCATCAAATCTATTAACAGAAGCATCATTAAGGTGGTGGTAGCAGCCATACACCTTCCCATTCTTCCCAATGCCGATCTGGAAATCAGACAGTGAGCATCTTTGAATAAGGGATCCCAACTCCCTCCCCTAGGAGCCATTAGGCAACACCATATGGGTTTGCTGATCATATCTCTCCAAAGCCGTCACTGAGTTAATACTAGTGGCAGTGAGATAAAGCTCTTAAGTGGGCATTAATTAACAGCAGGGCAAGCAGGCCATCCATGTGACTTACTGCCACAGTTCTAATTGGCATAGAGGCAGATAGACAGGAGACTTCCCATCTGCCACCCTTCCATTTGATAAATACCTCCCCAACTACCATCAAACTTGCCACAAGCGGCCAATAGTCAGAGATTTAAGCAATTTTTTTTTATATCTATCCAGACCCGCAAATGTTGTACAAAAAAATTCTTCAGATACTAGTCATCTGAAAGAAAACTGAAAATGCCAGAAATTTGTTCAAAGTGAACAGTCATCAACCCTTGGAAACATTGGTGGCATTTGAACCTATATCACGGAGTGTGAACCCAATAGGTCAGGTGAATCGCTGGTTTTATACCCTGTCCCACTTTTACGCTATTCCAGCAATCATGAAACAGTCAAAGTAGGGAACGACTTTGGTTTAACAATCCTCCACTCTACCTCCCCAACTTTACTTCATAAGAAGTTAAAACTCCCCCTGTTAACTGCTTCTGTCTGCACAGAGGTGGCATGAGCTGCTATATATTTCGGTTTGTTTTTATGACAAAAGTGATGCTTGCTATCAAGGTGATAAATACAACAGTTTATGCAAAAATATTTGGAAGGTAAGGGGCACAGTGAGCAGTTAGAAGCATTCTCACATTGGAAGGTTCTTCAAAGGGTGCTCAAGAAACTGGGCAAATTGAGAAGCAAACTTCAAAGTTACTCTTTCTATTCTGCACTAACCATGAAACATTCAGTAAGAATCATCCAGAATCAACAGACAACAGATGTGCCTGGTTGCAAAGGGGGATTGGACATCTGCGGGAACATGAAACTACATATAAGCATAAATACAAACAAGGAATAACAGTAGGCCCCTTCGCCATTCGAACCCGCTCTACCACTCAACTAGACGATGGCTGATCTGATTTTAACCTCCACTCTACATTCCTGCACATCCCCAATAATCTTTCATCCTATTGGTAACCAAGAACTTTTACTTCTGCCTGAAAAAGATTTAAAGATTCTACATCCACTGCCTTTTGAAGAAAGGAATTCCAAAAACACAACCCTCTGAGAAAAAAAATCCTCATTTCTGTTTTAAATGGGTATCCCATTATTTTTAAACCATGACCCCTAGTTATAGATTCTCCCGTAAGATGAAACATGTAATCACATCCACCTGCTCAGCTTTCTTCAGAGGATACAGGCCTAAAATAATCCACTCATTCCAGGTATTAATCTAGTAAACCTTCTCTGAACTGCTTCTAAAGCAATTAACAGCCTTCTATTAGTATTGTGACCAGTACTGTATACAATACTCCAGATGCAGTCTCACCAATGCCCTGTGTAACTGAAGCATGACCCTCCACTTTTGCATTCAATTTTCCTTGCAACAAACCATAAAACTCTATTGGTTTTCCTGATTTCTTGCTGTCCCTGCATCCTAAACTTTCATGATTCATGCCCGAGGACACACAGATCTCTCTGCATCTCAGAGCTCTGGAACCTATAACCAATTAAATAGATAATTATTCTTTCTGTCAAAATAGACAATTTCACACTTTTCCACATTGTACGCTATTTACCAGATATGACTTGTGAAGACATAATGTACATTCATGGTACACCACTTGTGGCACCCTGCCAACCTGAAAAAGACCCACTTATTCCTACTCACTGCTTCCAGTTAGTCAGACAATCTGCTATCCATGCCACTATGTTACCCCTACACCATGAACTTTTATTTTCCATAATAATCTTTAATGTTGTACCACATCAAATGCTTTCTGGAAATCTCAATACAATATATCCACTGGTTTCCCTTTATCTACAGCACAAGTTACGTCTTCAAGAAACTCCAATAAATTAGTTAAACATAATTCTGCCTTGACTAAACCATATTGGCTTTACCTGACTACCTTGAACTTATTCAAGTGCCCTGTTATAAAATCTTTAATAATGATTTGAACATTTTTCCGAGAATAAATGTTAAGCGAACTGGCCTGTAGCTTCCTGCTTTGTGCCTAACTTTCTTTTTGAATAAAAGAGTTACATTGGTAATTTTCCAATCTAAAGGACTCTTCCCTGAATCTAATGATGTTTGAAAAATTAAATCAACATGCCACCTATTTCACTGGCTATTTCTTTTAAGGCCATAGGATGAAATTTATCAGGATCTGGGGACTTGTCAACTCATGTTTCAATAATTTACTCAGTATTACATCCTTGGTAACTTTGATTTTCTAGAGTTCCTCCCTCCCTTTCAATTCCTGATTTACAATTATTTCTGGGATGCTACTTGTATCCTCTCTAATGAAGACCAACACAAAAATATCTGTTCAATTCATCTCCCATTTCTTTATCCTACATTACTAATTCCCCAGACTTATTTTCTATAGGATCAACACTTACTTCGCTAACTCTCATTTTTTTAAATATCTGAAGAAACTTTTATAATTTTGGCTAACTTTCTCTCGTACTCTAATTTTTTCCTTCTTTATTTATTTTCTAGTAATACTTTACTGTTTTTTATATTCTTTCCAATCTTCAGGTCAGCCACCTATCTTTGCAGAATTATACATCCTTTCTTTGAATGTGATACTATCTTTGACATTTTTAGTTAACCACAGGGCAGGTCCGTCCCTTAGAATTTTTTTTATTTGTTCAAATGTTTGCCAATGATCTGTACAAGGGCTCCAGCAATAAGCTGACTCGAGTGAGGTGTGTTTTTTCCCCTCCAGGAAGAGGAATCTGCCTGATCAAATAATTTCCTCTGCCAATGGTCACTATGAATTGTAAAATAAAAATTCATCCCCATCTTTGAGGTCCAACACTAACCCATTCCTAAACACCCGGTTGGCACCCACATCCATTATTACAATGAGCCTGCATGTTATGGTGGATCCTAACTGAGGTCCTTCAATCTAGATATTCAATTTTGGAAGGCATTCGTCCTTTCTTTTATATCAATAGTCAAAAATAGCCCTTAGTTACTTTTCCAGTGAGTATCATCAGCTACTTTCAGCTGAGTTTTTGATTGTCATCTACTTGCAATTGCTGAGACAGTAGAAACAGTTTGTAATCCTGTTTGAAATTGGTGACGTCCACAGGGAATAGCATGGTCCTTCGTGAGGGTGGTTCTGACTTCAAGCATTCTGCTCCAACACCCTTTGTCGACAGCTTGTCTGGTAGAATGAGCAGAGGTGGCCAGTGAAGGCATGGTGTTTGAAGAGGGAGAGAAGGAGCCTCAGCAGAGGGCCAGATCTACCCAAAATTTTCAGGAAGTATTTCTGCTACCTCATCCAGGCCAGAAACAGTGAGTGTGCCCCATCACCATCTCATTAAGAAGCTTCTGAATGAAATCCACCTTCTGTTGCCTGCAGCCTCGGGAGTAAGGAGAGGATGGCCCTGCCAAATAATGTAAACGAGATCATGGCTATGAGCTTCTTTATGTTAGGCTCCTTCCAGGCTGGAGCAGGTGGCATCTCGAGCATCTCAAAGTTTGTCATCCACAGTTGTACACTGTTTGTATGCAAAGAGATGGGATTACATTTTCTGTTTCTAGAGAAGAGAAGGAGCACAATGCTCCAAACAGCATAATAGATTCTCCATGCTGCAGGGTTATAGTGACATTACACATCTGTGTTTGTTGATGTTGCACATGAATTAATGAATGTAGTACAACAATAAAGGGTTCCTTTCCCTCAAAGTCCAGCCTGTATGTGATCATATTCAATGCATCAACACAGGTTAATTCCTGGGCAATATTCCTCCTCTCTCTCTGTCTCTGTCTCTTTCTCTCTCTCTCTCTCTATCTCTAGTAGATCCCCAAAGTAAGGAAACATTTGCCGGAGTACAGTCGATGACACAAACCTGTGCATACAGACTTAGAGTAAGGAAGCTGTTGCGTTATAGCTACCATGTGTTTCTGGCTGACCAGGAAATCCTCTCATTCTTACAACCTTAGACAGACATATCAGAAGGATTTACAAGTTGCTAATCAACTTGTTTGCCCATATTATGAACATATCTTCCATAGCCATCAAGCCCTAGAGTGGGACTTGAATCTGGAGCTTCCTGGCTCATACGTAGGGAGGTTATCCACCGCACAACAGTAAATCCTCCTAGGCAGTGGTATGATGCTATTATTCTGCAATGATCCACTATATTGTCTGTGTTAGAGCTACCACAGGAAACCAGAGTGTGTCTGCTGAAAAGCAAAGACTAATTGATGACCCGTTAGCACAACCAGAACATGAGGAGCATAAAGAGAAAGAGGAGGAATGGAGAACACATTTCATTTCTGGCTGGTCTGACCCTGAACAACTCATTGAACTGTGGTGTTAACGAATGCTGCATATTGCAAGCATTCATGCAATATATACAAGCTGTTTGCCTCAGAAGGAATGGGTAATAGTTAATTACACATCATGATCCCCTCATATTTTGATCCTTGAGCCGTACAGCAGCATAGGTCATTCTTTGCAAGAGGAGGAGGGAAAATTTGGGCAAAAAATGTCATTTTAAACCACTCCACCCCCTCAGAAAGTACAAGAAGCAACATTAGAGTTTGGCAAACATCATACCAAGCAGTGTTGCAACCAAATATCTTTTTGACCAACTATAACAGGAAAGTAACAAAAAAAAAATCAGGGGAATTTTTGTTCATTTTCTGTCCAGCACCAGCAATAACTAAATGTACTTCATATAGAAATATAGTCTCAAGATGTACAGGCAATGGCTTAACTTGAGAGAGGGCTTGCTTCTCTGTATCGAATGTAGAGCACAACACTAGTGTTGACCTATGAGGTCAACCTCAGCTTCCCAGGATGTGGGTGGTGTTGTGACGTTATCTGTGCTGGGGTCCCCTATGAGTTAACTAGCACAGAAAATCCCACAGGGGTGTTACTGTGGCCTTTTAATAAGTAAAGGTGACATATTACAACTTGGCTTTGTGTGTTCACTTGAACTTAATTTATTAGCATTTACTTTTACCTTTCTGTATCACCCTTTCTCAGTATGTGCACACATCACACGTCAACGCCCACACACAAAGAAACTGAAGCAGAGATAATCCTACACTGAGATTAAGCTTTAAAGCCAATTTGCATGTCAAGATCTTCCACTGTTTATTAAATGTTCCATGCTGTTTAGAACAACATAATTTAACACTTTAACATCCAAGGAACTTTGTAGTAAAATAAAACCTAGGGGGTCACGGGGGCAGAGAGATCAGAATTATCAATGGCCAAATCAGAACAGACTTGAAAATTGGACTTATATCCATGTCATTTGGCATCTGCCACATATGCAATGAATACAAACTTAAGCTTAAATTGAGCACTTTATGCATAGCCACAGGTACTTAAATGTAATATATTCAATTTAGGCATAAGGTGGCTTTCTTCCCACTGAGGACAGGAATATGATGGACACACTGTTCATCCATCTGGAGGAAAACTCCACGTGAGTTAGAGCTCTGAATGGAAACCACAGCCTTTTTAGCTCGTTTATATTTCCAATTATGCAGTCTGTTCTCAGTGCTGTTCTTTGTTTATTCCATTAATGTTTTTATGAAAAAAACTGCCATTCATTTAAAATATTTTTGTAGAATTTGTTGCCATAACAACAGAATCACAGAAGTGTGACGGTGCAGTGGAGACGATTCAACCCATTGTGCCTGTACTCTCAGACTGTGTTTTGTAGCACCCAATATAACCAAACGTTGACTGCTAACTTATTAGAAGGCACTTACGGGATGTCAATAAAACTGGAAAAGGAAACATCAAATAGCAATTTGTGCCTTATAGGATTACCTGGGAGTTCAGCGCTAATAAATCAATTAAATGCAAACTGTGGGGTCCTGTGCTAATTGAGAACTGAAGTTAAAATTACTGAGAGGGATTGCTTTTAAAGTTGTTGCTATGCCTCCAGACACAGAGCCATATAGACCAGAAGGCATTGGGTTCAATCCCTGATTTAAACTGAATTAATTAATTTGAACAACACCTCTGTCCTTCCCCACCCCCCCCTCCAAACCCAACCCATTGACACTCACAAACACACAAAACACTTCACATACTATGAACAGGCATTTACATCAGTTAAATGGTAATGTACCTGTTCTATCTGCTTGCAAATATCATTTTGCTTTTAGCACTAAAGTCTTGTTAATGTAGGAATGGCCCCCTCTCGGTATCACACTCTTCATGAAATCATACGTTCGGTATCGATCCCAAAGACAACACTGTAGGCAACTGAGAATTTTGGGATATTTTGAAGATAAAACAATAATTACTTGAGAATGAAAATAATAGTTAAAAGAATAGGACATTGCTTTCTGAATGTAGAAAAAATTTATCAAGGGCATTCATTTCCCTCGGGTCAGGCAAATAACAATTTAAGCAGAAAACATTTAAATACAGTCAGTTCTGCTATAACGCGAGTTCCATCAACATGAAAAGGCCCAGATCACTTTCGCTCATGAATTCCGACAGATATTCATGTTGGAATGGTGGAAGCACTTACCCTATTTTAGTGGAAGAAGAATTGTATTAATGGAGGAAGATGGTGTGTGTTATGCCCTTATTCATAACATGAATTGTCAGGTAGTTATGGATCATTTAATTTCACATTTGTCAATTGTTGTGAACACGTAGCAAGCTCTGAGATATTTATAGACTGCAAAACACTCAAAATGCTCAACTACTTTAATCAACTTACTGTATTTCAGTATATAAACAGAGGAAAAGCTCAATACCTGCCTTATACTTGACAAAAAATTTAAAATGAGACTTCTTGTGAATTACATAGTCATCAAAGTGACAACATAGATAAAACAAAAATAAAGTTACATTTATATACAATATTAACAGTATTAACATAATACTGAAAAGCTCTTCGCAGACAGCTAATCAACATAATGAAGCTGAGTTAAGGAAAGATATACTGGGAAGGGTGATCTTCGTCACAGAGTAGGTTCTAAGAGAGAGCTTGATGATGAAAGGGAGCTAGTGAAGTAAGGAAGTTTAAAAAGGCATTTCCAATGCATAGACCTTAAGCAAATAGTTGAAGCCATCTGATGGGGTGGCAAGAGGGGTGAAACATAATTAGTTAGAGGGATGAAGACTTTGTAGGGGATTGAATTGTACAAGGTAATGGTTCTGAAGGCGTTAATGTTTGTTACATTGACTTCACCCATTTTTCTGATGTCATATACGGTCATTGGGTGGAAAAAAGGATTTCTACTTTCACTTTCTGAGGGACCAGATGTATTTGCACCAGTTCCCTAAGGGTCTCTTAATATATCTGATCAAATGTAGTTGTACTCATTGCTATCATGCAGGATCTGTCTTGTTATTCAAGACCAATCTCTCTTCTGTACGGTGGTCTGTCCTGTACCACTAATTACTAGATACGTTCAAGACGAAGGTAGATAGGCGGCAATAAGCTACCTCAAACAATCCTTACACAGTACCATGGCCTGGTAGTTGGTATATGCCTCAAGATAACCGCAGTGGTTATCTGGAAAAATACCACAGTTTAGGGCTGGTGAAGATTACAAATAGAGGGATAAGAATGTGAAAAGATTTAAATGCAACATCCAGAATTTTATGTTTGACGCATTGGACCAGGAGCTAACATAGGCCAGCAAGGAAAAGGTTAGGGACAATTGGGACTTGATGTTACACTTGGATCTGATTCAGGCAGTGGAATTTTGGATTAGCTGTGTCATATGAAGGCTACAGGATGGGAGACTGGCTGTTGAGGCTGGAGGTGGTAAAGGTATGGGATGAGAAGCATTTGGGCTGGAAATGGAGTGTAGACAGGTTACAGATATCAAAGCAGGGTGCCTTTGATGAAGGGGCTATGGAATTAGTAACAAAGTTTAGGCTGAAGTGCCTGCCAGGCATGGAAACAGTTGAATTCAGACTGAGACAGTGACCAGTGAGGAGAGTGAAAATGGTGGTAAAGATATACAATTCAAGATCGGTGCTGAAGACAATTACTTTGACCGTCTTAATGTTTAACAGGAAACGATAGTAGGTCATCCAAGACTGGAGGCTATAGGACCCAAAATCATAAGCTTTAAATTGGCAAAATTAACTCTCACAGAAAGTGGCTGAGTTTCAAATTAAGAAGATACGGGTTTTCCACATCCTATAGGCCTATCTACGAATCTACACAGTGGTGGCGTCAAAATGGTCACTTGGAGAAATATCATGATGTGGAGGTGCTGGTGTTGGACTGGGGTGGTCAAGGTCAGGAATCACACAGCACCAGGTTGTAGTCCAACAGGTTTATTTGTAAACACAAGCTTTTGGAGCCTCAGTACTTTTTCAGATGTTAGCGACAGAGGTAGCATCAGACACAGAATTTATAAGTAAAAGATCAAAGAGTCACATCACTGATGAGGATGTATTAAACATACGCTATCTCATACGCTGCAGGCAAGGATGCCCCTAGGCATGGTATGTTGGCAAAATCATGTAAACGCTATGACAATGGATGAATGGACACTGTGCAGCAATCGCCAAACAGGGATGTTCCCTCCCAGTGGGGGAATGCTTTAGCAGTCAACAACATTTGGCCTCGGATCTTCAGGTAAATGTCCTCCAAGGCAGACTTAGGGATACACAACAACACAGAGTCGCTGAACAGGGGCTGATAGCCAAGTTCAGTACCCATGAGGACGGCCTCAACCGGGATCTTGGGTTCATGTCGCACTACGGGTGACCCCACCTCACTACACACTCTCTCTCTCTCACACACACACACACACACACTCTCTCTCTCTCCATCAAACACACACACTGTCTCTCACACACACACATTCACTCACTTACTCATTCATTCTCTCTCTCTCACACACACACACATACACATACTCTTTCTCCCATACAGATGCACTTTCTCCCACACATACACGTTCTCTCTCTCTCACACACACACACACACACACACACTCCCCACTCTTTCCCACACACACGCACACACACACACACACACACACACACACACACACGTAAATCTATGGGGTGAATTTTTATTGACAGATACATTCTATTTTGTTCAAAAAGCACACAATTTGTAGAGTTAGTCAATGTAGCATTTTATAAGTTCCTACTTTAGAAATAAAATCAGTCTGACTTCAAACCATAACACAAACAGATTCTAAACAAGGCCTCACACCTAACATGCATTGTCTGACCTAACATGTCACCTCTTCTTTACACTGATAAAACCTTTAGTTCTCTCAGGGCAGTGACTTGAAAGAAATTCGGGGATTTACATAAATGTATTAATCAATTAAAACCTTCTAACTGATGAAAGATTTAACAACATCTTAGGTTTATTTCAATACATCCTCATCAGTTGTGTGACACTTTGATCTTTTACTTTACAATTCTGTGTGCTTCTTTCTCACTTCACCTGACAAGCTTGTGTTTTCAAATAAACCTGTTGGACTATAACCTGGTGTTGTGTGATTTCTGACCTTAGAGAAATATCACTGCTGATGTTGAATCAAAAATCAGAAAATTTGTGAAATTTAGAAAAATCAGAAAAATGTAAGAATGAAACAGATTTGGGCAATACCCACACATAAGTTCATAGAGTCATACAGCACAGAAACAGACCCTTTGGTTCAATCAGTTTGTGCTGAGCATTATCCCAAACTAACTAGTCCCACCTGCCTGCTCCTGACCCATATCCTTCCAAATCTTTCCTATTCATGTACTTATCCAAATGCCTTTTAAACATTGTATTGTAGCCACATCCACCACTTCCTCAGGAAGTTCCTTCCACATATGAACCACCCACTGTGTAAAAAAATTGCCCCTCATGTCTTTTTTAAATCTTTTTCCTCTCACCTTAAAAGTGTGCCCCATGGTCTTGAAATCCCCCATCCTCAGGAAAAGGCAACTACTATTAATTCTACCTATACCCCTCATTATTTTATAAACTTTTATAAGGTTGCCTCTCAACCTCCTACTGACTGCAAGAAATTTACAAATGGAAAAATCTAGAAAAACAGCAAATAAGGTTTTGGATTGTCTATGACAGTCTCTAAGGTTTTGGAGTATGTCTATGACAGTTGATGAAATATGATTGCTTCTACCATTGGGTCAAAGACTTTCTAGGTAACAGTGTGTGAAACTGTAGTGGTAAAGGAGATGGCTCTCACCATCACTTTCTCAATGGCAACCAGGGATAGATAATAATGCTTGCAATGGTCATATCCACAGAATTATCAACCTCATGCTAGCAGGTCTGTGAAACCTATCCAATATTGCTTAGAAAATAAAAAGGAATTATAACCTGGTTGAGTTTCACTTTTAGAATTCATGTCTTCTTTAATCACCACCATCTGCCAGCAATATTACAATACTTTCATATCACATGACAGGAAAAGGACATGTTGCTATTTTTCATGTTATTATTTGCATGAAAAATGCCTTGCAGTGTAAGAGTGTAGTTAAATAAGTAACAGAAACATTGTGTCAGTGTATGATTGCGTAAGTGATAAAGTGGTGTTTTTAATACTATTTCAAATGCTGCATAGTTTGTTTTTAAACAAATAACAAGGAGTTTGCCAAACATGAAAACATTGCCTCTTTAATTAATGTAAGTTTTCTTTACTTGTAGCTAAATCTTGTATACAAAACATCTATCTTAACTCAGGAAATTAACAGACTTCAGGCCAGTAACTCAGTGTTAATGGTAGCTCCTTATTGTTGACTCCAGACTCCATGAGTGAAATTTTACCAATTTTTGGCTCGGTGTGAGTCATGCCAAGTTTGGTGGAGTGATTCTCGTTACAAGGCTTGGAGGGTTTTCTCACCATGTCTTAATAAACTTGCCATTTTAATTGCCATTTGAGCCTTTGTGGTGAGAATCAGACCAGATTTCCATCCAGTCTTACCATGAGCCACTCCCAGAGCAACATGCCATGCACTGAAGATCCCAGAATTGACTGGCATCCCTAATGGCTATACTATACTTAAAAGGTGATTCTGCACCCAGCCAAGTACTGAAAGATAGAAGCTGTCCTGCACGGTTCCAGACTTGGCTGACAGGGGGATCTCCTCATCCCACTTTATGAACATGGTCTTGGAGGACCTATGGGATGGGTTGGTTCACAAGCACAACTTCCTCCTACCCCAGGAGCAGCAATGAAGGCACGACATCAGCTTTGTTTTAGATTGTCACCCTGGTCAGTGCAGAATCAACTGTTCACCAAGGTAAGTGCCACCATTTCTTTGATACATCACACTGACTCTATGTCTGCTACTGCACCCATCTACCACCAGGGTTCATGCACTTCCATTCTCACTAATGCAAGCAATATCTTCCCCACTCACATACCTCAAAGAACAACACCTCTAACCCTGCATGTCCTCTGTGCTGCCCACTCACTCACTTTGGAATTCTTCCCACCTGTACCAACAGTAACAGCAATGCCACCCACTTTCATGTTCTGTAATACCTACCTCTCTCTCATTCTAGGAGCAAAACAGTCCACAATAGGACAGAACCAATCGAGACAGTCACCACGCTGCCTCTCCTTTGGTTCCCCACTCCTTAGGAGGAGAAGTCCTTTCTTTGACCCCTCCAATCAGGCCCTGGACTGGTATTGAAGATTATCCTTGACACATCGTGTCGGGATCTGCTGAGTGAAAGCTATTCTCCTTGATGGGATTGAGGTCTGTTTACAACCATGACAAACTTTGTGCTATGCCACATGGCACAGTAAAACATTAGTAACATGAGCCAGCAGTATCTAAGGAGGCACAGCATGAGAAAGCAAGGCAAGGCAGGGATGCTGCAAGCATGCAGATAGGCTCAGAATGAGTGAGCATTATGATAGCAACTGAAGAGACCCAAAGATGCAGCCTGGTCCAGTCCATGAGCTGGGTATGTGTCCTTGAGTGACATTTCCTTTGTAACAGCATTATAATGATAGGTGCCAGTGCAACCAAAGTTGCAGCATTGAAGTGCAGAAACATCCTCTAATGGGAACAAAGATGTGCAGTGAGTGTTCTTCGAGATTGACACATGTTGGAGGTCAACGTCCATGGATGTGGGGTGCATGAGATCAATGCCCCTGGTGGGTGCCTGAGATGTTATGCCTGTGCCCAACTTCAGTGTCTTTACAAGCAAGTGGCAATTTGAACTTGCTAAGAATCCACTCTGGTTTTCCAGACAGCTCGTTTAAATGGCTGTACAGTTTGATTAGATCGCAGCCTGTACTGAGTTGGACTATGAGCAACAAATAAAGGGTGTCAATTGGGAACTTGCTGCTCCCTGGTGAGAATCTTGCCATGCTGCTTGAGCAAAGCAAGGAAGTTGCGACAAAATGATCTTGACATGGAGAAGACCATGTCGCTTGATTCTTCCTTTTATCCCTCCATGACCCTCGTTGCTCAGAGCCTGATAAGATTCTGCTCAAGGAAACATTGAAAGTAAATAACGCAATGCTGCTGCTTCCAAAATGAACAATATTCACCTTCAGTGACAGTAGGCCTCTAGCAGTAATGTGAATATTATCTTCAGTTGTACTGTCAATATATTGAGCCAACTACTCAACTCACTTGTATAAGCTAGTGTTGTGGTTCACTGATTGCGTAGACCTTTCTTAGTCATTCAAAGCCAGATGTTAATGTTGTCATTTCTGGGGTTGTACTGTGTAACACAATGCTTTGTTACAATTCCCAAAGAGATTGAAAACTTTTTAGAATGGAATTTAAACTTTGAGTAACTGATAGGTTGGAAGGCGCTGTCTGGAATTTGACATGTCCTTAAGGACTAGCACCAACTTTTACAGACGCACCATGGAAAGCATTCTGTCTGGATGCATCACAGCTTGGTACAGCAACTGCTCTGCCCAGGACCATAAGAAACTACAGAGAGTTGTGAACACAGCCCAGCCCAGCATGCAAGCCAACTTTTATCCATTGACTCCATCTATACTTCTCACTGCCTCAGGAAGGCAGCCAACATTAGTTAAGACCCCTCCCATCCCAGTTATAATCTCTCGTAATCTCTTCCATCAGGCAGAAGACACAAAAGGTTAAACATACGTACCAACAGGTTCAAGAACAGCTTCTTCCCCGCTGTTATTAGACTTCTGAATGGACCTCTCAAATTTCAAATCAACGTTGATCTTGCTTTTGGTGCACCTTTTTTGCAGCCGTAATTTGGTATTTTTCATTCTGCTCTATCACCCTATGATCTTTGTATGGTATGATCTACCTGTACTGCATGCAAAACAAAACTCTTCACTGTACCTACGTACATGTGACAATAATAAATCAAATCAAAAGTCGAAAGATTTTTCATGAATTTCTGCAGCACATCTTGTAGATGGTACAACCTGCAGCTACTGAGCATTAATGGTGGAGAGAGTGGATGTTTGTGAATGTGGCCAATTAAGCTGGCTGCTTTGTCCTGGAAGGTGTCAAGCTTCTTTAGTGTTATTGTAGCTACACCCATCCAAGAAAGTCAGGGCTGTTCCATTGCGCTTTTGACTTGTGCCTTGTAGATGGTGGTCAGGCTTTGGGTATCAGGAGATGAGTTACTGGCCACAGCATTGCTTGCCTTGGACCTGCTCTTGTAGCCACAGTGTTTATACAATGAGTCTAGTTGACTTTCCAATCAATGGTAAATCCGAAGACATTGGTCGTGGGGGATTCAGTGATGGTAACACGATTGAATATCAAGGGGCGTTGGTTAGATTGTCTCCTATTGGAAATAGTTATTGCCTGGCGTTTGTGTGGCATGAAATTACTTGTCCCTTATCAGCCAAAGCCTGACTATTGTTCAGATCTTATTGCATTTGAACAGTATCTGAGAAATTGTGAATGGTGATGAACAGTGTGCAATCATCCCCACATCTGACCGTATGATGGAAGAGAGGTCATTGACGAAGCACCTGAAGATGGTTGGGCTTCGGACTCTATGCAGGGCAACTCTAGCTGAGATGTCCCGGAGATGAGATGGCAACCACAACTATAATCATTTTCCTATGTGCCAGCTATGACTCCAACCAACAGAGTTTCCCCCGATTCCCATTGATTCCAGTTTTGCTCAGGCTCATTGACGCCACACTCAATTGAAAGTGGCCTTGATTTCAAGGGCTGTCACTCTCACATCACCTCTGGAGTTCAATGCCCGATTGCAATTGGTCCACAGATTTGAGGGTCTTTTGGTTTGTTTGGATGGGAGTGAGTGCTGCAGGGTGGACCATCTAACCAACCATGGCACTGTGATTCAAGACATCATTAAAATGGAAGGAGCAGAAGGGAATGTATTGGTTGTAGGTGAGAGCATATTGAGGTGGATTGACACTGTTCTCTGTGGCAAAGAGCACATCCAGACATTTTTATTGCCTCTGAGTCCCAGAATGTGAGAACTCTGCTCAAGGCTAGAAAGGAACTTGCAGTGGGACCTATGGATTGGTCATCGTGATTCATGTAGGCACCAATGACATAGGCAGGACAGAAAAGAGATTCTGCACAGTCAGTACGAAGAACTAGGTACCAAATTAAAAGGCGTAAACCCAATGGTAACAGTTTCTGGATTATTATCAAAATCACAAATAAATTCTTAGGGGAAATTAGGATAAAGAAATGAATGTCTGGCTCAGAGACTGGTATGGGAGGAGATAGTAGGAACTGCAGATGCTGGAGAATCCGAGACAACAAGGTGCAGGGCTGGATGAACACAGCAGGCCAAGCAGCATCATAGGAGCAGAAAGGCTGACGTTTTGGGCCTAGACCCTTCATCTGATGAAGGGTCTAG
>NW_025969245.1:0-16263 GCF_021869965.1 Rhincodon typus
CTGGCCCCATCCCCGCCTCTTCGACCTGTTTGTTTCCTCTCCACCTATCCTCTCCTCTATCCCTCTTCTATCCGCCTCCCACTCTCTCCCTATTTATTTCAAAACCCCCTTCCCCTCCCCCTTTTCTGATGAAGGGTCTAGGCCCGAAACGTCAGCCTCTCTGCTCCTATGATGCTGCTTGGCCTGCTGTGTTCATCCAGCCCTGCACCTTGTTGTCTCGGATTCTCCAGCATCTGCAGTTCCTACTATCTCTGAATTGTTTCTGCCTGATTATTTTGATTCCTTTCTTTGCTGTGTTTGAATTGGAATTTGATGAAGCCCATACTCATGAATAGTTAAATGTTCCCAGGTATATTCTGATGAGTTGGGGGCTAATATTAATACAGGGCTATAGACAGGGTCACAAATATTGGTGGATCATATGCTAAATGAAAGAAAGCGATACAACATAAGATATTAGTTGGAAGCTATCCATTGCTTCCACTCACCACCTTCTGTGTCTGCCCCACCCCCAAAACCCCCACTGTCCAACCCTTGCAAAAGCTTCACAATCTACTTGCAAAAGTTTCACAACCTGAACTATTTGTTTCTTCTTTCTCCAGCTTCTTATGTCCTCTGGAGTCACTCAAACACTGCTGTACAATTTACCAGAAATTGTCACCATCACTGCTCCCCGTGGCATTATCTTAAAAATGAATTGTGATTTGGCATTCTCTCACAATTCTCTGGCACATGAGGATAGGGTGCTGTAATCCCTCTGTAAATGAGAAGCACTGTGTTCCTTGTAACATTCCTTGATAAAGAATTCTTAAATTGCACATCAAGTTCCTTTTCCTTGATAATAACATTACTAATGACAGATATTGCTCAGAGATTTTGTTAATCAAACTCAGTTATGTTACACAATATTTGTCTGACCAGTTAGCCCTGAACTCCATTGCTTTTAGTCGTGCCCACAAAGCAATTGTTTTCCTAAGTTTCTGGAGTACAGAAGCATTATTACCCTGGAGCCTCACTAAAGCGGTTAACACGTCTGAGTTAAGTTGTACGAAGGAAATGAGTAAAGAGCACAGTCTACTTAGCTACTTTCGATCATAGTAAAATTATACCATTGTAAAATATTTAGACACTCTGACGTAGGAATGTTTTCCTGGGGTTTTATTTTACTCTGATAGAAATGATTGTTTTTACTGGAAGTAAGACAACTATATGAATAGGGATTTAATGCTGCTTCAAAATAGATGACCAGATCAGCCTTAAGGGTTTAATTTCCTCCATGATGTGTTCCTTAATAGGATAGTTCAAATTTGTTCACTTATTTTGACAATAGTTATCCCGATTATTTTAAAATGGTTAACAACTGTGTGAAAATGATGCAAAATGTGAGTTTTCAGGTAAATTTATCAATCAAATCTTCCAAATGACCAGAAGAACTCTGATTTGACGTTATCAGAGCCTTGAACATGATTAGTATGTGCCCGCCAGTCATTCAAATTCTCTTACTCCTAATGCCTCAAGGTCAGAAATTACACAACACCAGGTTATAGTCCAACAGGTTTATTTGAAAACACGAGCTTTTGGAACCTCAGTCCTTCTTCAGGTGTTTCTAACAGGACTAACACCTGAAGAAGGACTGAGACTCCGAAAGCTTGTGTTTTCAAATAAACCTGTTGGATTATAACCTGGTGTCGTATGATTTCTGACCTTGTCCATCCCAGTCCAACACCGGCACCTCCATATCACGACTACCCTCGTCCCTCAGGTATTGCCTGTGACCAAGAGGGAATGTGACAAACTTCTTCCATGAAGTAAATAAAAAAGCTTGCTAATCTTCATAGGGCCTTCGTATATTTGCAATTGTGATTCACACCAATCATTGGATTTGGGTTGCAACCTACCAATTAAATTTCTAAAGTCTGGAATAATTAATAAAGTTTTCAGTGTTTTCCAGATAAAGGATTATCTTTCTTCTTATCTTGTTTTCTTTCCATTTTGTCTCTCATGATGGATTTAAAGGGTCAACACAGTGATCTGGCAAAAATGTAAAGAAAAAGATGTTTAAATGTAATCCTGAATTCTCAACAAAAATTAAAATATTAAGGGCAATAGCAGGAGCTTCCAAAAAAGTTTTAAAATAAGCACTTGAAAGAATGAATAAGTGAAAAAGATAATTGGTTTTGATATGTCAATTCATATAATTTGATTCCTAGAAACATACAAACATAGAAAATAGAAGCAGAAGTAGGCCATTCAGCCCTTTGAGCCTGCTCCACCATTCAATATGTCACAGCTGATCATTCAACTTAGTACCCTGTTCTCACTTTCTCCCCATACCCTTTAATTCCTTTAGTCCTAAGAACTGTATCCAACTCCTTTTTGAAAACATTCTATGTTTTAGCTTCCACCATCTTGTGGCTGAGAATTCCACAGGTTCATCACTCTCTGGATGAAGAAATGTCTTCTCATCTCTGTCCGAAATGGCCTACCCTGTATCCTTAGACTATGAACCCTGATTCTGGACTCCCTGGTCATCAGGAACATGCTCCCTGCATTTATCCTGTCTAGTGCCGTTAGAATTTTATAGGTTTCGATGAGATCCCCCTATATTCTTCTAAAATTCAATGAGAATAGCCCTAACCAATCCAGCCTCTCTTCATACATCAGTCCTACCATTCCAGAAATCAGTCTGGTAAATCTTCCTTGCACCCCTCCATAGACAGAAAATCCTTTCTCAGATAAGGAGATCAAAACTACACAGAATAGTCCAAGTATGGTCTCACTAAGACCCTGCGCAGTTGCAGCAAGACTTTCCTGTTCTCAAATCATCTCACTCTGAAGGACAACATGCCATTTGCCTTATTCACTTCACACCACCTAAATGTCCCAGGTTTAGATGATGTAAGGAAGCTACAGAATACTCTGTTAGGCCTCCAAAAAACTGCCAAGTTGCAGGATGAGTCTGTCAATTTGAATGTTGAGTATTTGGGCTTCTTGATCTGTTACAGTGAGAACTGTCCCTGAGCTGGTTTAAAGAGAGTCCTATACAGATCATGGTACTCCAGCATCTGGCCAAAGTAAAGTAGTTAGGTAGCCAAGTTAATAACGTATGAACCTTGAAGGTGAACATCGCCAGCTTGGTGACTGTGGAAGAAATCACGTTGAAGCCTGATCATTTGCTTTGGACTTGCATACAAATATCTCCAGTGGTGATTGTTTTCTAGTAAACTGGATCAACAATGGATGATTTTTCCTACTCCAACGCAAAGTTTGAGACCAACTGTAGAACAGTTAACTCACTTCAACGAAGGACGTGTAAGTCAACAGGGATTAGTTATCAGACTTGAAACCAGGCAGTATTATTTATATTCAAACGTCAATATGGTCTAACTCAATAATTTACAACATCTGCAATTATTGTATTTTCGTATGAATCATCTTTAGTCAAGGAGATTAGCTTTCCCATCCTTTCTGTCAATCTGAACTGCAGTTAATATTCTCAGCCATAGGTGTGCTTTGAAAATGTAATAACCCAACTGAATAGTACACTAGTGTATTTGGATTGTTGCCTTTAGAATGGTGCAATTGTATGCTATCTAATAACTTTTATGACTATGAGTTACAAATGTTTGCTTGTGGTTTGCAAAACCTGTCTTTACCTGTTTTTTCATCAACCCCAGGTATTTGCTTTCAGGCAGCCTCAGTGTTTTATTAGCCACAGGTATGGTAAACCTACTTGGGACTTTGAGAACACGAGGACATAAATGATTAGTTGATCTGTATTTACATGGGGAAATTACAAGCCAAAAATAATATTTTATCTAATGCTTTAAGCATCTGCTTTCTAACAAATTTGGAGGAATCCACTATTTAGTGCAAAGTGAATCCTATGAGTTTGAGCTCCCAGAGTGCGACAAGCACCAAGTTAAAATGAATTAAAAAGAAATCAGAAGATGCAGACATTAGTCCTGACACTGTTGAGATGCTAGCCTACGCAATGTCCACCTCCCCCAGAACTGGTCCCAACAGCCCTTCTGCACTATTCAGAGGTCACTACCTTTACGACCCTGTCACTCACCTCCTTCCCTGCTCCCTAAAATCTGCCTGCAGAATCTCATCCCTCTTCTTATGGTTACCACCGACATTGACCACAACCTTGCCCAGATGGAAAAATCGGTAATACTTGGCAATCAATAAATTGGTTGTATTGGACTTCCATTTTGCAGTATACAAGATGGTTTGGACCAGTGTGTTTCATCAGCCAATTTTTCTTCTGCGCTGTCTATTCATTCTCAGCCCCTCCACCTATCAAAGGTCACAGTAGCCACTTGATGATATCCTTGATTCTGGCACAAGGAAGGTGAATTCAGCTTGCATTTTACACTGGGGATAGGGTCCCAATCTTGGAAGATAAAAGTTGTGGATGAGCTGACCACTTTGTGAGCTCTTAGATGGGAAGTGAAGGCCTCCTGTAGCCAATTTATGGCCATTATTTGGCTTGAGGTAACCCTTCTACTCCTTTTTGGAAGAAGGTCCCATTTCCTTCTTTATTCTTTCACAGGATGAGGGTATCACTGGCATGACCAGCATTTATTGCCCATCTCTAATATCTCTTGAATCAGTTGGCTTGCCAGGCCATTTCAAACAATAGTTAAGAGTCAAGCACATTGCAGTGGGCCTGGAGTCACATATAAGCCAGACCAGGCAAGGAAGGCTGATGTGCTTCTCTAAAGGGCATTTGTGAACTAGATGAGTTTTAACAACATTGAAGGCAGTTTCATGGCACCATTACTAAGATTAGCTTTCAATTGCAGATTTTATTAGCTAAATTTAAATTTTGCCAGCTGCCATTGTGGAATTTGAACCCATAACCCCAGCATTTTGGCCTCCAGTTAACGAGTTCCTCTGAGGGGTCAGTTTCCTTCAGCTGGTGACACCTCCTGTATATGTGGTTGTCTAGGAAATAAGAAGCCTCTCGGAGTGCATGACAGTACAGGGTGTGCATTCCATGGTACTCAAATTTCCTGCTTATAATTATTGGCAATATCATCACTATTTATTAATAAAGAAGATAAAATAAAATTACAGATATCATCAGTTTATTAATTGTATAATGGTAAGAAACAAATTCTTAACTTAGTTTAACACATCTTTCTAGCTTAAAGAGTAAATGTGGAAATGCAGTATTGCTTACCAATCAATAAAACACCTACAATTTTTCATGTAACTCCTTGATGTTTTATCATTAAGTAAGGAGCCAAAGCTTCAAAATCATTGTGTGATTCTGCTGTAATGTATGGCTATTCTACCACTACTCCATTTCATCTCCCACAGGTCCTGGGCCTGGCTTTATCTACTATCACTTCCCTCTCCCATGTTTGCTCCTGGGTCTATACATCGTGTTGCAATTTTTCACTTTCCCGTAGTTCTACTCTCAGTCCTGGCTTTATTTCCTGTCAATTCTCTTGCTTTCACAGATATTAACACACAGAATGAGGCCATTTGGCTGACTGTGTATTTTCCAAGCAAACAAGATTGTATATCTGGCCTAGCCTTACTTTCCAACTCTTGGTCCATAATCTTGAAGGCTACAACATTTCAATTGCATTTTTGAGAACATTTTAAATATGATGAGGATTTCTGTTTCTACCCCCTTTTCAGTCAGTGAGCCCCACCTCCTTGTTGTGAAAAATATTTTCAGTTCTTCTCCAAGTATGACTTTAAATCTGACTCCAGTTTAACGTCCTCTTTACTATGAGGCCTTTCTAGCCACTGAACCCAGACGCCTCAGAACTTTTTATACCACAATTAAATCTTCCTTCAGTCTCTGTTCTAAAGAAAACAAACTCAGCCCATCCAATTAATGTTCATGTCTAAAACTCTCCTCACCTGTAAACATCCTTAACAGCCTGAGTTACATTTCACCTGGGCCTGACAGCTTCTCCAACATGTTTATCCAATCGAATACTGCCTGGTCTTCCTAGGCGATGGTCTAGTGGTATTATCGCTGGATTGTTAATCCAGAAACCCAGATAATGTTCTGGGGACCTGGGTTTGAACCCTGCCATGGCAGTTGGTGGAATTTGAATTCAATTAATATTTGGAATTAAGACTCTAATGGTGACCGTGAGTTGATTGTTGGAAAAACCTGTCTGGTTCACCAATGTCTTTTAGGGAAGGAAACTGCTATCCTTACGTGGTCTGGCCTACATGCGACTCCAGGCCCTCAGCAATGCGGTTGACTCTTAACTACCCTCTGGGCAATTATGGATGAATAATAAATGCTGGCCTAGCCAGAGATGCCCTCATCCTGTGAATGAATAAAGAAAAACTAATTTGCGTTTTTTTCTTCTTTTGTCTGTACTCAAAGGGTTAATTGTGAACCATGCCCACACCTTTCACCTCCGCATACAGTTTCCTATTTGACCACTAATAGAGCAATCTCTTGGTTGCTTTTCTTTCAGGATTTATAAAACATCTTCCTAGGCAATGGTCTGGTGGTATTATCACTGGATTGTTAATCCAGAAACCCAGATAATGTTCTGGGGACCTGGGTTTGAATCCTGCCATGGCAGATGGTGGAATTTGAATTCAATTAATATGTGTGGATTTCCTCCGGGTACACTGGTTTCCTCCCACAGTCCAAAGATGTGCAGGCTAGGTGGATTGGCCATGCTAAATTGCCCGCAGTGTTCAGGGATGTGTAGCTTAGGTGGGTTATAGGGGGATGGGTCTGCGTGGGATGCTCCAAGGGTCGGTGTGGACTCGTTGGGCCGAAGGTCCTGTTTCCACACTGTAGGGATTCTATGATTCTATGAACATCTGGAATTAAGAATCTAATGATGACCATGAATCCATTGTTGATTGTTGGAAAAACCTGTCTGGTTCACCGATGTATTTTAGGGAAGGAAACTTATGTCATCCTTAAATTTTACTTGCGAATATTTTCTGTGCCTTCTCTTTGCTTTCCTGATTAACTGTTTCAGCGGTATTGAGACTTGGCATCTCAGATCAGCTTCCCTTTTTTTGCTTTTTCCTTCCATTGGATGTTCCTTGACTTCTAAGAAGGTCTTTGTGGTGACATATCTGTTCTAAACTCTCTGCACTACCTTCCTGAATGCACCATGCTGCTCCAATACTGACTCACCTACAACATGCTATTCCAAATTGTTCTTTTGCCACATCATATTGTAATGTGATGGACCAACTGATGAGCCCATGGGTCCCATTAAGGAAGGATCCCACACCATCCTGCAAAGGAATATCTGCCATGTTGCTGGCTTGATGTAGATTTATTCCACTATTGATTGAGGTAGCTATCAATTGCCTGACATTGCTGCCACTGCTTACCCTGCCGTGAAATTGCTGCAGGGAAGTGGAGGGTGTATAGTTCACATGAATAAAAGTGACACCCTCATCTTTCAAACCCTTCAGTGGGGTACGTTAAATCAGCTGATAAAAGTCATAGAATCAGAAGACAATTCTGTCCATCACGTTCATGCTAGCTCTCTATCAAGAAGTCCATGAAACCCATTTTCCTGCTGCATGTTCCTAGCTCTGCAAAATTATTTCAGCAAGTGCCAATCCCTTTGATACAATTCAGCATTTCTTCTTCCATCCTCATGGCTTGCGTGTTTCACAACTTTTTAAAACTTCTACCTCACATGTCCCCTGAATCTCTTATCCAAAATCTTAATCTTTAAATCTGTACTGTCCATTCCCTGTGCCATCAACTAATGGGAACAGCTTTCCTTTGTCTACCTGATCTAAACCCGTCATCGTTATCTTGAACATTTCAATCAAATTCCCCCTCAATCTCTTCTACTCCAAGTAGACCTACTGAATCTTTCCACCATAATCTTGGGGTTATATTCCCTTATCCCAGGAAGAACCATAACTCCAAGATTTTGCACTCATTATTAGAACCAAGTTTATAGCATTTGGAGAGTAGGTTTGAGAAACAAAATAACTTAAATGAAATGCAATATACATCAATTCTTTCTTTACTGCATCAAGGCATGCATTTGCTCCATGATTTTGCAGGGGAAGGGGCACAGAACAGATGTAAAGTTGGGAGCAATGCCCAATATAGAAAGAATGCTATGGCAGTCCAGTATGCGGAGGTGACATTGGCAGGATAAGGCACTTGGGAAGTCTATTTTGATGCAAGAAGCTTGACTGGTAAAGTAGATGAATTGAGAGCATTGACCAACACGTGCGAATATGATATTGTTGCAATCACTGAGACATGGTTGAAGCTACGACAGGACTGGCAGCTCAACATTCCAGGTTATAGATATTTCAGGCGGGATGGGGTGGGGATAGAGGTGGGGCCATTGCATTATTGATAAAGGAAACCATCACTTCAGTAATGAAGGACAATGTCATAGAAGGGTCTTCAAATGATGCCACCTGGGTAGAGTTCAGACATAAAAAAGGGGCAATTATGTTGCTGGGCTAAAATACAGATCTTCAAACGGTTAGACGGAGATAGAGGAGCAGATATATAGGCCAATCACAGAGGTGTGAGAGAAGAGATAGTGGGAACTGCCAATGCTGGAGAATCTGAAATAACAAGATGTAGAGCTGGATGAACACAGCAGGCCAAGCAGCATCGGAGGAGCAGGAAAGCTGATGTTTCAGGTCTGGACCTTTTTGAAGAAGGGTCCAGATCCGAAACATCAGCTTTCCTGCTCCTCTGATGCTGCTTGGCCTGCAGTGTTCATCCAGCTCTACACCTTGTTATCTGAGGTGTGAGAGAAACTGTGTTATAATTGTAGGGCAGTTCAACTTTGCCAACATTAACTGGGATTGCCTTAGTGTGAAAGGATTAGACAGGTTGGAATTTTTAAAGTGCATCGGAGATAGCTTTTTGCCAGTGCAAAAAGTCCTACTAGAGATGGGACAGTGCTAATCCTCGTCCTAAGGAATGAAGCTGGTCAAGTTGATAATGTTTCAGTGGACAAGCATTTTGGAGATTGTAAACACAACTCTGTAAGTTTCAAAGTCATTTTAGAAAGACATAAGGATAGTGCAGAAGTTAAGTGTCTAAACTGGGAGAAGGCAATTTCAATATCATGGGACAGGATCAGGCAAACATAGACTGGGAGCAGATACTTGCAGGTAAGTTTTTATTTGAAAAATGGTAGTCTTTTAAAAGTAGTATAATGAAAATTCAGGGCAAGCTTGTTCCTCTAAAGGGCAACAGTAAGCCCAGGGAACACTGAATGTCAAAGAATAAGAAGAGTTTGATAAAGAAAAAGGAGGAAGATTATGTCATGTACAATGCATTAAAAACAGGGGAGACCCTTCAAAAGTGCTTAAAAAGAAATTAGGAGAGCAAAGAGGGCCCATGGAATATATTTGGTAGAGAGGGTCAAGGAAAACTCCAAGACTTTAAAAAAATATATTAAGAATAAGAGGATTAGCAGGGAAAAGGTGGGACCTATTAGAGACCAAAGGGCCAATTTGTGCATGGAGCCAGTGGATGTGGGTGAGATCTTAATTGAATACTTCTCATCTGGGAATTGAGCTGCAAGATTGTGTTAAAATTAATAGGGAGGCGGTATTAGATGGTTTAGTAGGCATACAGGTGCAGAAGGATTTGACTGCACTGGAGAGGGCGCAGAGGAACTTCACCAGGTTGTTGCCTGGGATGAAAAAGTTATGAGAAGATACTGGATAAATTTGGTTTGAATCCTTGGAAGAGAGGGGCCTCTGAGGTATACAAAATTATGGAAGTCCTAGATAGAGCAGATCATGAGAATCCCTCCCCATGGAAGACCGTCTAAGACCAGAGGGCATAAGATTAAGGTAAGGAGTGAGTGCCATTGAGGAGATCTGAGGAAGATAAACTTTTTCATTCAGAGGTCATAGAGTCATGCAGTATGGAAACAGACCCTTCAGTCCAACCAGTCCACATTGACCATGTTCCCAAACTAAACAACACCTACTTGCCTGCATTTGGCACATATCCCTCCAAATCTTTCCTATTCATGTACTTATCCAAATATCTCTTAAATGTGTAACTGTACCTGTATCCACCACTTCCTCTGGCAGTTTATTCCACACACGAACCACACTCTGTAAAAAAGTTGCCCCTCATGTCCGTTTTAAAACTTTCTCCTCTCACCTTAAAAATATGCTCTCTAGTTTTGAAATCCCCTATCCTAATGAAAAGACCCTTCCTATTCACCTTATCTATACCCCTCATAATTTTATAAACCTGAGATCACCCCTCAATCTCCAATGGTCCAGTGGAGAGATGTCCCAGCCTATCCATCCTATTTTTATCATTCAAACCCTCCATTTCCAGCAATATCCTGGCAATTTTTTTCTGAAACCTCTCCAATTTAATAATACTCTTCCTATAGCAAGGTGACCAGAACTGCATACAGTACTCCAGAAGAGATCTCACCAATGTCCTGTACAACCTCAACATGATGTCCCAACTCCTATACTCAAAGGTCTGAGCAATGAAGGCAAGCGTGCTAAACGCCTTCTTTACCAACCTGACTACCTGTGATGCAAATTTCAAAGAATTATCTACCTGTACCTCTAGGTCTCTGTTCTACAACACTGTCAGAGCTTACCATTAATTGTACAAGTCCTACCCTTGTTTGTTTTACCATAATGCAAGCCCTTACACTTGTCCAAATTAATCTCCATCTGCTACTCCTCAGCCCATTGACCCAACTGATCAAGATCTCTTTGTAATCTTAACCATGCCTCATATATTCTCATCCAAGTCATTTATATAAATGACAAACAAAAGTAGGCCCAGTACCAATCTCTATGGAACACTGCTGGCCACAGGCCTCTAGTCCGAAAACAAACCCAAAGAGATCACCAAGAGATAGTAAGAACTGCAGATGCTGGAGTCAGAGATAACACAGTGTGGAGCTGGAGGAACACAGCAGGCCAGGCAGCATCAGAGGAGCAGGAAGGTTGATGTTTCAGGTTGGGACCCTTCTGCACAAACCTCTGTTTCCTACCATTAAGCCAATTTTATATCCAACTGGCAAGCTAACTCTAAATCTCATGTGATCTAACTTTACTAGTTAGTCTGCCGTGCGAAACCTTGTCAAAGGCTTTACTACAGTCCACATAAAGAATGTGTACTGTTCTGTCCTCAATCTTTTTGGTTACTTCTTCAAAAAATCTTACTTCAAATTTGGCACCAAAAACAGATTACCTCAATGTTGCATTGAAGGGCACCACTTATAAATGCACTTCAGATAGATAATTACCAATACAATGTGCAGTAACTTAAAAAATGCAGGATCAAGATTGCTGTTTAGCCAAGTAGACATTGTATGCATTCCAAAAAAATGCCAACAAGACTATTCTCTCTGACATTGCAAATTTTCAAAGATTTTCACTTTGTCAATGAGCCAAATGCTTCCTAATCAGTGCCTAAGGGAGGTCTGCTACTTGCCAGCACTTAATGGCTCTAAGCTATTGCTTTTGGATGCTCAGTGTGACTTGTTTCATCGATGCTGTGCTCGGTGAAGGGAGGGAAGGCCACTTCAATCCATGGAGAGAATGCTGCAGTTCAATGACCCAGTGATTCTTGTCAAAATTTTATTCAGTGAATTTCTTTCCCTAGTTTTCAAAGAAGTTTAGGGAAACAGTTCATTTTCAGAATGTCTATTTATGTCTTTTGGAAATTTGAAAGGCAAGTTTCTACAGATTCTACGATGACCACCCAGAAAGTCAAAATCAACAAGATCAACAAACAGCATCAAACTTTCTCCTATGCATGACAAAGTCCTCAGATCCCTGAAAAGGTGCACTTGCTCAGAAACATCTGATATAAGCACAGAAAATCATTTTGGCAAAACATGTTTTTTAAAAAAAAACATGAACCACATTCAGATTTCTGCATGCAAACACTTTGTGCTGATTAGCTGCACAGTTCACAAAGCAGTTTAAAAGCCTGATATCCTGACAGAATGTTCCTATAAACTTTATTGCAATCAACATTTTAATTTTGCATGTAACTGAGACTTAAACAATCAGATAAATCCTGGAAACTATAATGTAAGCTCTGAAATTGTGGTTATTGAAGTTAAAGTAGCAGTAAAGTCACCATAGTGCTAGCAGACCATAGGGCTGCACTCTCATTATACAGTGACAACTGGTGTTGCTTTAACCTGAAGGTCACTGTACCTCAGGAGGGGCTGAGGAGGAGAGTCCTTCATAGTAACCTCAGCCAGGAATTGAACCCACACTACTGGCCTTACTCGTCACCAAGCCAACTGAGCTAACTGACTCCCTTCAAAGCAGCATTCCTTTGAACTAAGGAAAGCAAATTGGCAAAATGAGATCTGGGCGTTTTAGAACATCTAACATAGAACAGTACAGCACAGCACAGGCCCTTCGGCCCATGATGTTGTGCCGAACTTTTACCCGAAACCTAAGGTCTACCTAACCTCCACCGCTACCTTATACTATCATCCATTTTTTCCCTCCATTCAAAGAGAACTGTCTAATCTGGGAGTTCACTTTCTGATAAAGGTGCTTCTTATAATTAAAGGCTTTTTCTTTGGTGGTGTTGAGCAACTAGTGAATGAAACGTTAACCATAAATGATGAAGGGCACAAATTTCCTGAATTTTAGTCACAAAATAAAATTCCTGTTTCTGCGGTGTTCTACCTGAAAGGAACTGCAAAACACATCTATCTACACCCACTATAGATTCAAAATTACTGTCTTCCATCATGGCACCTGCATCAAGGAGGCTTTCAAATCTGCTGCTCTTTTCTTACCTTTACTGTACAAAATACTCATTGGAAAGGCTTACTTCTTATGAACATGTGGTGGGAGCGGTGTACGTGTGGAGCTGAAAAATTTAGAATGTATAGACTAACAATGTTAAGTATGGGTGTCTGTGCACAAAAAGTAAAACGTGAGGAAACCAAGAAAAAAGCCTCAAGATATTTTTAAATCATGAAGATAATCACTGTCAAACACCAGAGACATTTCTAATAGAAACTTTAAAATCCAATCATGGTGACCGGATCTGCGCAAATTTATTTCTGGCATCCAAGAATCTTGTGGAAATTTTACATTTGCAGGGGCAGAGCTACATGAATTAGCGACAACGGATCGGAAGTAGCACAAATAATTGAGGAAATTTTAGTATAAACCCAGAATAAATCAATAATGCATACATTTCCTTTGGTGTAAAAACTGCTCCAATCCACTCAACTCATAGATGTAGCAAATTCCAGGAACTTCTGTGCTAAGATTATGAAGCTTGTGTGATTATGTTTTTCAATGTTACTATGTCTTATAAACATGAGAACAGATGCACCTTGTAGAACTTTAAAATCCGTATGTTTAATTTCAACAGCCATGAAGTTCCAAAACTAAGCAGGTGATAGAAATGTGGAACATGTTGCCGGAGAAAATGGTGGAGGCAGGTACCCTCACAACATTTAAAAAGCATCTGGATGAGTATTTAAAATGCCAGGCCCTGACAAGCTACGGGCCAAATGCAGGTAAATGGGATTAATGAAGTTTGGTGGGCTGAATGGCCTGTTGCTTTGCTTTGTAACCTTATGACTCTGTTAGTCCAGCCATAATCCGTAATAGGCCAGTACTAGTCCAGGAAAATTTAGTTATTGCAGGCTCTTGTTTTATAATCAGCTGAACTTTGTTTTTTTAAGGTTGGCAGTGTGTGCATTTTATTATTTAAATTTGAATGAAATGCATTCTGGAGAACAGAAATTGTGCTTTCCAAAGATTTTACCCTGAAGGAAAAGATTGTGCTTTCCAAAAATTTCTCTGGGAACTGTTCAAAGATTTTACCTTTGAGAATACTTGTTCTCAGTAACTTAGCTTAATCGTTTTATGAAGAAACTTGGAAGTTTGTTGAAAACAAAAAGTATAGAATCAAAGTATAAAATATTCCAGCTTGGATATACGACAGCACACTCTTGTTTCAGTGTATCAGTGCTATCCAAGGTTTGCAGCTTATTAACTTCTGTTGCAATATGGAAGATATTATTTTTCCCAATATTCATATTCAAAAAGATTGCAACATTGAACTGTTCAAATTTCTACATCATTTGTTTGCTTCTAGAAGGCCAGGAAAGTAAAAATGTTATATTAAACTTGTATTATACCATGGTTAGACTTGTATTAAACTTTGGAGTGCTGCATATAGTCTTAGTCACCATATTATAAAAGAAGTGCGACAGACCACGTGAAAAGAATTTACAAGATGACACCTCTTTCCAATCCCTCCCCAGCACAGTACCAGAACTACAAGTTTATATCTCCCAGGAAAAGGTTAACCGTTTGGAAATTTTATCTCTGAATAAAGCAGGCGGTGAACTTATAGAGCTCTTTAAAATTATGATAGGTTTCTGATAGTTTAGACAGAGATGGTGCTTCCTCTTTTGGATTAGAGAAATACTAGAGGCTGTCACGACAAACTAATCACCAAGAAAATAAGTAAGAAATTCAGAAGAACCTTCTTTACCGAGTGAGTAATGACAACGCAGAACTTGCAACACTGAGAATTGTTGAGGTCCATATTATAGATGCATTTAAGGAAAAGCTAGATAAGCATATGTGAGAGAAAGAAATTGAGATTTGTGCTAAAAAAGTTAGATTGTGAGGTGGTAAAAGACTTGGGTGGAATTGCCCATGGGCTAGTTGGTCCAAATTCCAAATGGTCTTTTTTAGTATCTTCTATGTAAAGTATCAGAAAAACTGCAAATTCTTTTTTTCTTTTTGAACTGGGAGAAGAACAACAACTAAACTCAATGTCTGGTATTCTTTGATCACTGGGCATTATCCCCTGCCTCTGAGACCTGTCCATTGCTTAATTCTTAAATGCGGTAACTCAACACACCCTCTGTTGCTAATAAAAAAAATCCTCATATCTAAATACTAATCCCTATGTCCAATACCTTTGCAGTACAGAGCTGCACTAATTGATGCTCAATGATCCAGCTGATAGCATTAAAGCTGGACAGTGCCTTGGAATGATCAATGTGGACATATGCAACTTCAACTGAAGAAATAATATTTGAAAGAATACAAAATGAACAATATTTTATTCATAGATAAAATATATATACTTATTCTTATGTTTATTGAATTCCGCTCCCTCTATTTTTGACATAATGCATTATGTATTAACCAAGCAGCTTCCTGCTATCCGTCACTTTTATCTTCATTGTCAAAAGCAAGCGCTAGAGATCCTTGCCATCTGTAAATTGCGATACTACATTTCAAATTTTTCTTTTGTTTGCTCTGATCAAGCGGTATGTCTCTAATGAAATACAGTTCACGTTTCCCCACAATGGCAAAAGCACAAAAGAGAAAGTCATAACAATCCTGAAACACTATTGTCTTTGACTCCAGGAACGTAACGTTTAACATCTTGTATGTTTTATGTTACTAACAAAAATCACAAAGCCCTGCCATATCAGTCCGAACAGCAGCCCCTTCAGACTAAGCACTTCTTTTGTCATCCTCTCTTTCCAAAGTCTGTTTTATTTCAGACCAAGCATCACTCAAAGCTAAATGTTATTTGTCATTTGTAACTGGCTAATGCTGGAGGCAGTTTTTAAGACCGACTGAATGGAAAAAAAAAAGCCTCTTGACAGTTTCCTGGGCTGTTACCATGTGAAATGATTATATTTGATCTTTTTCTTACCTCTTTGGCAATAGATCCAACGGATGCATGTCTGAACTTCATTCTTAATATTGTGTGATGAGTTTAAATAACTTATTGAATCCCCAATGCCTATAGGATGGAGTACACTTAGAATAATACTTTTAGTATGCCTAAGCAAGTAGTAATTGCATTGCTAGGGGAAATGGGTACCATGTTTAAAGGAATGGATGATCTAACTTGGAGTGTTTGAGGAAAGCAGGTTCTTCAACAATTGGTAATGACAAGTCAATACTTTAGGTATGCATTTGAATGTATGAATTATAACTTAAAACATGGGCAAGGAATTGTGCCAGTTGTTATTTTCAAGATTTTCCAAGATTGTGATACAAAGTGCTGAAAAGATGTCTCTAATGCTTCCGAGTTTTAAGAAAGAGTTTACATTTTTAAATTAAGTAAAGAATGGCGCACTGATGAATTGCTGCTTTTATATTTACATATATTAATAAGTAGTATTTAAAGTTTTGGCAAAGATTTGTAGCTCAGGTTGTGGGTGAGCTTGCTCACCGAGCTGGCTTGTTTTCGTTCAGACGTTTCGTCACCATGTTAGGTAACGTCATCAGTGAGGCCTC
>NW_025969246.1:0-14396 GCF_021869965.1 Rhincodon typus
AGTGCAGCACTGAGGGGGCGACAGCACTGAGGGGGTGCTCCACTGAGAGGGGTTCAGCACCAAGGGAGTGCTGCACTGAGGGCAGGGGTCAGCACTGAGGGAGTGTTGCACTAACGGGTGTCAGCACTGATGGGGGTCAGCACTGAAGGGAGGTCAGCACTGAAGGGATCAGTACTGAGGGAATGTTGCACTGAGGGAGTGCTCTGTGTGGGGTCATCTCTGAGGGAGTGCTTCACTGTGGGATGTCAGCTGTGAGGGTGGATTGCACTGTTGGAGGGACAGTGCTGTGAGACTGTCCGAAGGTCAGTATAGAGGAAGTAGCACACTGAGGTTGGTCAGGACTGAGGAAATGCTGCACTGAGAGGGGACAGCACTGAGGGGTGTCAGCACTGAAGGCAGTCAGCACTGAGGGCGGTCAGCACTGAAGGGAAGTCAGCAATGAAGGGAAGTCGGGGACAGAACTGAGGAAGTGCTGCACTGAGAGGGGTCCGCACTAAGGCGGGTCAGCACTGAGCGGGGTCAGCAATGAGGGGGTTCAGCACTGAGGGATTGTTGTAGGGAGGGTCGTCAGCCCTGAAGTAGTGCTGTACAGAATGGGGTCCGCCCTCAGAAGGATCAGCACTGAAGGTGGTCAGCACTCAAGGGTGGTCAGCAGTGATGGGATCAATACTGAGGGAGTGCTACACTGACCGAGTGCTACACTGAGGGGTGTCAGCACTGAGGGAGTGCTGTACAGAGGGGTCAGCACTGAGGGAGTGCTGTAAAGAGGGCGGCCAGCATTGAAGGGAGGTCAGCACTGAATTGGTCAGTACTGAGGGAGTGCGACACTGAGGGAGAGCTGCACTGAGGGAGGCCTGCACTGAGGCGGCTCAGTACTGACGGGGTCATCACCAAGGGAGTGCTGCATTGAAGGACTGCAGCACTGAGGGAGGGCTGCACTGAGGGCGTGCAGCACAGAGCGGGGGGCGGTCACCATTGAGGTAGTGCTGGAGAGGGTGGGGTCAGCACTTCGAGGGGTCAGCACCGAAGGTGGTTGGCACTGAATAGAGTTCAGCACTGAAGGGAGGTCAGCACTGACGGGTCGTCAGCCCTGACGGAGACAGTAGTGAGGAAGTGGTGCAATGAGGGAGTGCTGTACGGAGGTGGATCAGCACTGAAGCCGGTCAGCACTGAAGGGAGGTCAGCAGTGAGCAGGGTCAGCACTGAGACAGTGCTGCACAGACCGGGGTCGGCACTGCTGCACTCAGCGGGGTCAGCACTGAGGGAGTGCTGCACTGAGGGCTACCAGCACTTAAGGGATGTTAGCACTGAGGGAGTGCTGCACTGAGGAAGTGCCTCACAGACGGGAGAGGCAGCACTGAGGGGAAGGGGCAGCACTGAGATGGTTATTACTGAAGAGTGTCAGCACTGAGGGAGTGCTGCGTTGAAGCCGGCCAGCACTGATGGGAGGTCAGCACTGATGGGGTGAGTCCTGAGGGAGTGCTGCACTGTGGGGACATCAGCACTGAGGGAGTGCTGCACTGAGGGCGACCAGCACTGAAGGGATTAAGCACTGAGGGAGTGCTGCACTGAGGGCAGGCATCGGCACTGAGGGAGTGCTGCATTGAGGGGTGTCAGCACTGATGGGATTCAGCACTGAAGGGCGGTCAGCACTGAATGGAGGTCAGCACTGAAGGGATCAGTACTGAGGGAATGCTGCACTGAGGGAGTGCTGCTCTGTGTGGGGTCATCACTGAGGGAGTGCTTCACTGTGGGGTGTCAGCTGTGAGGGTCTGTGGGAGGGTCAGTGCTGTGAGACTGTCTGAGGGATGTCAGCACTGAGGGAATGCTGCACTGAGGCAGGGCGGCACAGAGGGAGTCCTGGACAGAGTGGGGTCTGCATTCAGAGGGGTCAGCACTGAAAGTGGTCAGCCCTGAAGCGAGGTCAGCACTAACAGGGTCGGTAGTGAGGAAGTTGTGCACTGACAGAGTGCTGTACAGAGCGGGATCAGCACTGAGGGAGTGCTGCACTGAAGCCGGCCAGCAATGAAAGGAGGTCAGCACTGACGGGGTGAGTACTGAGGGAGTGCTGCACTGAAGGAGCGCTGCACTGAGGTGGCTCAGCACTGATGGGGGGCATCATTAAGGGAGTTCTGCACTGAGGGAGGGCTGCACTGAGGGAGTGCTGTACAGAGTGAGGTCTGCACTTCGAGGGGTCAGCACTGAAGGGAGGTTAGCACTGACAGGGTCAGTAGTGACGAAGTTGTGCACTGAGGGAATGCTGTACAGAGGGGGATCAGCACTGTGGGAGTGCTGCACTGAAGTCGGCCAACGCTGAAGGGAGGTCAAAATTGGCGGGGTGAGTACTGAGGGAGTGCCACACTGTCGGGGCGTCAGCACTGAGGGAGTGCTGCACTGAGGGATTGCTGCACTGAGGGGTGTAAGCACTGAGGGATGTCTGCACACAAGAGGGACAGCACTGAAGGAATGCTGCACTGTAGGCGTGTTGTACTGAAGTGGGTGATCTCTGAAGGTGGGTCAGCACTGAGGGGTGCCAGCACTGTGGGGGCGCAGCAGTGAGGAGGGTCAGCACTGAGTGACTGCTGCACAGAGGGGAGTCAGCACTGAGGTCGTGCTGCAGAGAGTGGGGTCACCACAGGGAGGGGTCAGCACTGAGCGGGGTAAGCTCTGACAGAGTTCTGCACTGATGGAGTGCTGCACTGCGGCAGGGCTGCACTGAGCGTGTGCAGCACTGACCGGGTGCTGTACTGACGGAGTGCTGCACTGAGCGGGGTCAGCACTGAGCGGGGCCTGCACTGAGGTAGTGCTGCATAGTTTAGGGTCAGCACTGAGAGGAGACAGCACGGAGCGGGGTCAGCTGTGAAGGAGTGCTGTACAGAGCCGGCGGGTGGGGGGGTTCAGAATTGAGGAAGTGCTGGACAGAGTGGGGTCAGCACTTCGAGGGGTCAGCACTGCAGGTGGTAGCACTGAAGAGAGGTCAGCACTGATGGGGTCAGCAGTGAGGAAGTGGTGCACTGAGGAAGTGCTGTACAGAGGGGAATCAGCACTGAAGACGGCCAGCACTGAAGGGAGGTCAGCAGTGAGCGGTGTCAGCACTGAGGGAGTGCTGCACTGATGGCGGACAGCACTGAAGGGAGGTTAGCATTGAGGGAGTGCTGCACTGAGAGAGTGCTTCACTGACGGGGTGTCCAGCACTGAGGGGAGGGGGGCAGCACTGATGGAGTTATTACTGAAGAGGATCAGCACTGAGGGTGTGCTGTACTGAGGGAGTTCCAGCACTTTGCGCGGTCTAGCACTGTGGGGGGTCGGCACTGTGGGGTTCCAGCACTGATGGGGGGTCCAGTACTGAGGGAGGTCAACACTGAGGGTGTGCTGCACTGAAGGAGTGCTGCACTTGTTGGGTGCGGTCAGACCTGAGAGGTGGTCAGCATTGAGGGTTGGTGTCCGCACTGAAGGGAGGTCTTCACTGAGGGGTGTCAGCCGTGAGACAGTACGACACTGTTGGAGAGTTAGTGCTGTGAGACTGTCCGAGGGTCAGTATTTAGGAAGTGGGGCATTGAGAGGAGTCCGCGCTGATGGAGTACTGCAGAGTGGGGTCATCAGCAAGGGAGTTCTGCACTGGCGAAGTGCTGCACTGAGGGAGTGCAGCACTGAGGGGGCGACAGCATTGAGGGAGTGCCCCACTGAGAGGGGTTCAGCACCAAGGGAGTGCTGCACTGAGGGCAGGCGTCAGCACTGAGGGCGTGCTGCACTGAGGGGTGTCAGCACTGATGGGGGTCAGCAATGAAGAGAGGTCAGCACTGAAGGGATCAGTTCTGAGGGAATGCTGTCCTGAGGGAGTGCTGCTCTGTGTGGGGTCATCGCTGAGGGAGTGCCTTCAGTGTGGAGTGTCAGCTGTGAGGGTGCATTGCACTGTTGGAGGGACAATGGGGAGAAAATGTCCCTGCTCGTAGAAGAGCTTTATCACACAGTGTGTAGTTAGGTTATGGAATGCACTGCTGTAAATGTGATGAATGAGGTTCAAAGGAGACGTACAGAGGGCATTGGATGAAAATGGTGTGCAGGTTTTAGGCGGAAAAAGGATTTGCATGAGATCATAGAGACAACTCAGTATGATGGGCCAAATGTCCCCCTTCCCCTTCTGTAATTTTGCGATTTGGTGTATCCAAAAAGTACATGAAATTTGTTACAAACACCAATAAAACAGCACTGTTACTACTTAAAATTCTTTCAAAGGATTACTTTGATTTCAAAATGGTTCTGTGGACTCTCCGAAGACAGATAACATCGGCTTTAAAATGACACAGACGCAGAGGGTCAATACTGAAACAGTACGTCATTGTAACTGGGTGAGAATTGAGGATGTGCCTCTTGATTGGAAAGCCAGTACTGAGATTTTGCAGGTCTATCACAGTGTAAATATTGAATGAAAGCCTCATTTTCAGAGCGTCAGAACTGTGGGAGCGCATGACTGTCAGAGGGTCAGGACTGAGGCAGTGCCTCATTATGCAGATGTCAGAATTGAAGCAGTGTCACATGATGGGAGGGTCAGTCCTCAGGTATGACAGCACTGTCAGTGGTTTAGAACTGTGGGAATGCTTCCTTATCATATGGTCAGGACTGAGCAGGTGCCTTAATATCATATGTTCAGTCCCGATAGAATGCCTTATCATCGGGAGTCATTACTGAGTCAGTGCCTGTTTGTCAAAGGTACAGTACAGAGGGTGTGCATCATTGTCAGAGGGTCAATGCAGAGGCAGTACCTGATTGTAAGGGGGGAGATAGGAGTGTGCCACGTGCTTAGATGGTCAGTTCTGTGGTAGTGCAGCACTCTGGGTCAGTTCTGAGGCATTGCCTCATTGTCAGAGGGTCATGACTGAGGCACTGTCTCATTGTAAGAGGGTAAGAATTGAAGGGGTCGCACACGTTTCGATGATCAGTACGGAGGTATTGCAGATCGATCAGAAGGTTAGTCCTGAGGGACTGCCTCGTTGTCAGCAGGTCAGTTTGGAGGAAGTGCTTCACTGTCAGAGCATTGGTACTGAGCGAGTACCTCATTGTGAGACTCAGAATCAAGGGACTGCTCACATTTTAGACAGTCGGTACATGTCGTCAGCACTGTCAGTGGGTGAGTACGAAGGGTCCATTCTGAAGCAGTGCCTCAATGTAATGGGATCAGAATGGATGGAGGGCCACATGATTAGCGGTTTAGCCCTGAGGAATGGAAGCACTGTCAGATCTCATTGCCGTGATATGGAGGTGTCGATGTTGGACTGAAGGAGGAGAGAGGCTGCAAAAGCTTGTGTTTTCAAATAAACCTGTTGGACTATAACCCGGTGTCGCATGACTTCAGACCTCGTTGCCATAGTGTCAGAACTGTGGGAGTGCATTATAGTCACTGGGTCAGTGCTGAGGGAGTGCTTCATTGTCAGAGGGTCAATATTGAGGCCGTGCCTCTTTGAAATGGGGTCAGGATTGAGGGTGTGCCTCACGATTACAGAGTCAGTACTGAGGAACTGCAGCTCTGTCAGAGGATCAGTTCTGAGGCAGGACTGGAATATCAGACCAGAGGCTCACTGGTCTATAGTCCCCTGGCTCTGCCTCAGCTTCAGTATTGACCCTCTGACAATTATGCACTCCCACTGATCTTACACACCAACAGTGCTGAAATGCCACTGTACTGATCCTCTCATCAGAATCATAGAATCCCAACAGTGTAAAACAGACCATTATGCCCAAGTCCACACTGACCCTCCTAAGCGCATTTGACCCATCCCCTTAACCTATCCCTGTAACCCTGCATTTCCCGTCTAAGAAAAAGGATCTCCCTCAGTATTTTCACATGGTGCCCTGCCTCAGAATGGACTCTTTGACTATGAAACACACCCTCGAGTAGGAATGAATCTCTGATAAGACACTCTCTCAGTATTGACCTCTGATCATGAGGCTCATGCTCAGTCCTGGCCTCCTGACAATTCTGATCCCATTACAAAGTGGCGCTGCCTCACCAATGACCCTCTGACAAAGGAACAGTGTGTCAGAACTGACCATCTGACAAGGAGGCACTCCTTCAGTCTGACCCTCTCTCACTGCTGCAGAAGTGATCTTTTGCTAATGAGGTACTGCTTGGATTCTGACCCTGATAGAGCTGAAATACCTCAGTACTTACTGTCAGTCTGTGGCAAACCCTCCATTCTGACACCATTACACTGAAGCAAAGCCTCAGTGCTGACCCACTGACAAAGAGACTCTGTCTCAGAACTGACCAGCTGACAATATGCCAGTGCCCTCGCTGCTGAAACAATAATAATGAAGCCCTCCCTCCGGACTGACTCTCTAAATGTGAGGTCGCGCTCAACTCTGATGCTCTGAAAATGAGGCACTGCCCCAGTTCTGACCCCTGCATAATTAGGAACTGCCTCTATCTGACAGTAATGCACTCCTGCAGTAGTGACCCTCTGACAATGAAGCACTCACTCTGTACTGAATCTCTGACAGTGCTTCAATCCCTCAGTGATGCCCCTCTGACAATGAAACATTCCATCAGTTCTGACACTGTCACAGTGCTGCAATATCTTAGTGACCCTGCAATCGTTTTGCACTACCTCACTTTTGATGCCTTTATCGTGAGGCAATGCATCAGCACCGATCCTCTGATACAGCTGCAATACCTTAGCACTGACCCTCTGTGTGGCAAACCCTCAATTCCCACACCGTTACACTGAGGAACTACCTCACAACACAAACTCTGACAATGAGTCATTCCCATACGACAAACACTCTGACAAATGAACAATGCCTCAGAACTGACACACTGACATTCATTTAGTGACGTTCAGGTTTTGATTTTCAGAAGTGCTTATCTCACTGATATAAGCTGGTATGTTAGTCAAAACAGCAAGGAAAATTAAGCCATTTGGCGAAGTTGAGATTTTTGACTTCTGAAGTGCTTATCTGACTCAAATAAGCATATTAGTCAAAACAGCATCAACATTAAAGTCATTTGGTGAAGATGAGATTTTTGACTTCTGAAGTGCTTATCTCACTGAAATAAGCATTTTCGTGAAATCAGCATCAAAAGTTAGATCCTTTGATGAAGTTTAGATTTTAGTCTTCTGATGTGATTATCTCGCTGAAATAAGCATTTTATTCAAACCAGCATCAAAAGTTGAGTGTCTGGGTGAAATTGAAATTTTGGTCTTCTGATATGCTTATCTCGCTGAAATAAGCACGTCAGTCAAAACAACATCAAAAGATGAGTCATTTGGTGAGGTTTCGATTTTGATCTTCTCAAGTGCTTAACTCGCTGAAATGAGCATGTCAGTCAAACGAACATAAAAAAATTGTGTCATTTGATGAAGTTCAGATTTTAATCTTCTGAAGTGCTTAACTCGCAGAAATAAGCATGTTAGTCTAACCAGAATCAAAAATCAAGTCATTTGATGAAGTTCAGTTTTTTGGCTTCGGAGGTGCTTAACTAGCAGAAATAGCATTTTCATTTAACCAGCATCAAAAGTTAGGTCATCTGGTGAAGGTGAGATTTTAGTCTTATGATATGCTTATCCTTCTAAAATAAACACGTTTGTCAAAACAACATGAAAAGTTGAGTCATTTGGTGAAGTTGAGATTTTTGATTTCTGAAGTGCTTTTCTCACTGAAATAAGCATGTTAGTCAAACCAACATCAAAACTTGAGTCATTTGGTGAAGTTCAGATTTTGGTTTTCTGAAGTGCTTATCTTACTGAAATAAGAATGTTAGTCAAAACAGCCTAAAAAATGAATTCATACGGTGAAGTTGAGATTTTGATCTTCTGAAGTGCTTATCTCGCTGAAATAAGCACCTTATTCAAAACAACTTCTAAATTTGAGTCATTTGGGGAAGTTGAGATTTTTTACTTCTGAGGTACTTGTATCACTGAAATAAGCATGTTAGTCAAACCAGATTAAAAAGTTAGGTCAATTGGTGAAGTTGATATTTTAGTCTTCTGATAAGCTTATCACGCTGAAACAAGCACGTTAGTCAAAACAGGATCAAAAATTAAGGCATTTGGTGAATTTGAGATTTTTGACTTCTGAAGTGCTTAACTCGCTGAAATGAGCATATTAGTCAAAACAACATCAAACGTTGAGTCATTTGGTGAAGTTAACATTTTAGTATTCTGATATGCTTCTCTCGCTCAAATAAGTACGTTAGTCAAAACAACATCAAATGTTGAGTCATTTGGTGAAGTTGAGATTTTGATCTTCTGAAGTACTTATCTCAATGAAATAAGCATGTCATTCAAACGAACATAATAAACTAACTCATTTGGTGAAGTTCAGATATTTTTCTTCTGATATGCCTATCTGAGTGAAATAAGCATGTTAGTCAAAAAAAAAAGCATCAAAAATTAAGTCGTTTGTTGACGTTGAGATTTTGGATTTCTGAAGTGGATTAATCACTGAAACAAGCATGTTATTCAAACCAACATCAAAACTTGAGTCATTTGGCGAAGTTCAGATTTTGGTTTTCTGAAATGCTTAAATCACTGAAATAAGCATGCTCGTCAAAACAGAATTAAAAATTAAGTCATTTGGTGAAGTCGAGATTCTTCACTTCTGAAGTGCTTATTTCACTGGAGGAAATCTGTTCGTCAATCCAACATCAAAATTTGAGTCATGTGGTGAAGTTCAGATTTTGGTCTTCTGAAGTGCTTATTTCACTCAAATAAGCATGTTGTCAAAACAGCTTAAAAAGTTGAGTGTCTTGTTGAAGTTGAGATTTTGGTCTTCTGCTAGGCTTATCTCGCTGAAATAAGCACGATCGTCAAAACAAAATCAAAAGTTGTGTCATTTGGTGAAGTTGAGATTTTGATCTTCTGAAGTGTTTTTCTGACTGAAATGAGCATGTCAGTCAAATTAACATCAAAAATTGAGTCATTTGGTGAAGGTCAGATTTTTATCTTCTGAAGTTCTTATCTCAATGAAATAAGCATGTCATCCAAACCAACATCAAAAACTAACATTTTTGTTGAAGTGAGATATTGGTCTTCTGAAGTGCTTACCTGAGTTAAATAAGCATGTTCGTCAAAACAGCATCAAAAATTAAGACAGAATGTGAAGTTGAGACTTTTGGTTTCTGAAGTGCTTATCTCACTGAAATAAGCATTTTAGTCCAAACAGCGTCCAAAGTTAGGTTCTTTGGTGAAGTTGAGATTTTTGACTTCTGAAGTACTTATCTCACTCAAATAATCATGTTAGTCAAACCAACATCAACACTTGACTCATTTTGTGAAGTTCAGATTTTTGTTTTCTGAAGTGCTTATCTCACTGAAATAAGCATGTTAGTCAAAACAGCTTGAAAAATTAAGTCATTTGGTGAAGTTGAGATTTATGAATTCTGACGTGCTTCTCTGACTCAAATAAGCATGTCAGTCAAAACAGTATCAACATTGATGTCATTTTGTGAAGATGAGATTTTTGACTTTTGAAGTGCTTGTCTCACTGAAATAAGCATGTTAGTCAAAGCAGCATCAAAAGTTAGGTCATTTGGTGAAGTTGACATTTTAGTCTTCTGATATGCTTATCTCGCTGAAATAAGCATTTTATTGAAACCAGCATCAAAAGTTGAGTGTCTTGGTGCAATAGAGATTTTGGTCTTCTTATATGCTTAATGATCGCTGAAATAAGCACATTAGTCAAAACAACATCAAAAGATGAGCCATTTGGTGAAGTTTCGATTTTGATCTTCTGAAGTGCTTAACTTGCTGAAATAAGCATGTTAGTCAAACGAAGATAAAAAATTGTGTCATTTGATGAAGTTCAGATTTCAATCTTCTGAAGTGCTTAACTCGCAGAAATAAGCATTTTAGTCTGACCAGAATCAAAAATCAAGTCATTTGGTGAAGTTCAGATTTTTCGCTTCTCTGGTGCTTAACTCGCTGAAGTAAGCATTTTAATTTAACCAGCATCAAAAGTTAAGTCATCTGGTGAAGGTGAGATTTTCGTCTTCTGATATGCTTATCTCGCCGAAATAAGCACGTTTGTCAAAACAACATCAAAACTTGAGCCATTTGATGAATTTGAGATTTTTGATTTCTGAAGTGCTTTTCTCACTGAAATAACCATGTTAGTCAAACCAACATCAAAACTTGAGTCATTTAGTGAAGTTCAGATTTTGGTTTTCTGAAGTGCTTATCATACTGAAATAAGTATGTTCGTCAAAACAGCATAAAAAATGAAGTCATTCGGTGAAGCTGAGATTTTGATCTTCTGAAGTGCTTATCTTGCTGAAATAAGAATTTTAATCCAACCAGCAATAAAAGTTAGGTCATTTGGTGAATTTGAGATTTTATACTTCTGATATGCTTCTCTCGCTGAAATAAGCACCTTATTCAAAACAACATCTATATTTGAGTCATTTGGTGAAGTTGAGATTTTTGACTTCTGAGGTACTTATATCACTGAAATAAACATGTTAGTCAAACCAGCATCAAAAGTTAGGTCATTTGGTGAAGTTGAGAGTTTAGTCTTCTGATATGCTTATCTCGCTGAAATAAGCACGTTAGTCAAAACAGGATCCAGAATTAAGTCATTTTCTGAAGTTGAGATTTTTGACTTCTGAAGTGCTTCACTCGCTGAAATAAGCATGTTCGTCAAAACAACATCAAACGTTGAGTCATTTGGTGAAGTTGACATTTTTGACTTCTGAGGTGCTTATCTCACTGAAATAAGCATTTTAGTCAAAGCAGCATCAAAAGTTTGGTCATTTGGTGAAGTTGAGATTTTTGACTTCTGAAGTGCTTATCTCACTCAAATTAGCGTGTTAGTTAAACAAACATCAAAACTTGAGTCAATTTGTGAAGTTCCGATTTTGGTCTTTTGAAGTGCTTAACTCGCTGAAATAAGCATTTTAATCCAACCAGCATTAAAAGTTGAGTCATTTGGTGAAGTTGAGATTTTAGCCTTCTGATGTGCTGAACTCGCTGAAATAAGCATGTTAGTCAAAACAACATCACAAGTTGAGTCATTTGGTGAAGTTGAGATTTTGATCTTCTGAAGTGCTTATCTCAATGAAATAAGCATGTCATTCAAACTAACACCAAAAACTAACTGATTTGGTGAAGTTCAGGTCTTGGTCTTCTGATGTGCTTATCTGAGTGAAATAAGCATGTCAGTCAAAATAAGATCAAAATTTAAGTCATTTGTTGACGTTGTGATTTTTGACCGCTGAAGTGCTTTGAACGCTGAATCAAGCATGTTAGTCAAAGCAATGTCAAAATTTGAGTCATTTGGTGCAGTTCAGATTTTGGTTCTCTGAAGTGCTTATCTCACTGAAATAAGCATGTTAGTCAAAACAGCATTAACAATTAATCATTTGGTGAAGTTGAGATTTTTGACTTTTGATGTGCTTATCTGACTCAAATAAGCATGTTAGTATAACCGCCATCAAAACTTGAGTCATTTGTTGAAGTTTCAATCTTCTGAAGTATTTATCTGTGTGAAATAAGCACGTTATTCAAAACAGCATAAAAAATTAAGACATTTGGTGAATTTCTGCTTTTGGATTTCTGAAGTGCTTATCTTAATGAAGTATGCATGTTACTCAAAACAACATCAAAACTTGAGACATTTGGTGAAGTCGAGATTCTTCACTTCTGAAGTGCTTATTTCACTGGAGGAAGCCTGTTAGTCAATCCAGCATCAAAATTTGAGTCATTAGTGAAGTTCAGATTTTGGTCTTTTGAAGTGCTTTTCCGACTGAAATAAGCATGCTCGTCTAAACGTCATCAAAAGTTGCGTCTTTTGGTGAATTTGAGATTTTGATCTTCTGAAGTGCTTATCTCGCTGAAATATGCATTTTAATCCAACCAGCATCAAAAGTTAGGTCATTTGGTGAATTTGAGATTTTATAGTCTTATTTGCTTGTCTTGCTGAAATAAGAACGTTATTGAAAACAACATCGAAACTTGAGTCATTTCGTGAAGTTGAGTGTTTTGACTTCTGAGGTGTTTATCTCACTGAAATAAGCATGTTAGTCAATCTAACGTCAAAAATTGAGTCATTTGGTGATGTTCAGATTTCTGTCTTCAGAAGTGCTTATCTCATTGAAATAAGAATTTTAATCCGACCAGCATCAAAAATTATGCCATTTGGTGAAGTTCAGATTTTGGTTTTCTGAAGTGCTTATCTCACTGAAATAGGCATGTTAGTTAAAACAGCATTAAAAATTAAGTCATTTGGTGAAGTTGAGATTTTTAAATTCTGAAATGCTTATCTCACTCAAATATGCATGTTACTCAAAACAACATCAAAAGTTGAGTCATTTGGTGAAGTCGAGATTCTTCACTTCTGAAGTGTTTATTTCACTGGAGGAAACCTGTTAGTCAATCCAACATCAAAATTGAGACATTTAGTGCAGTTCAGATTTTGCTGTTCTGAAATGCTTATATCACTGAAATAAGCATGTTGTCAAAACAGCACAAAAAGTTGACTGTCTTGTTGAAGTTGAGATTATTGACTTCTGAAATGCTTATCTCACTCAAATAAGCATGTTCGTCAAACCTTCATCAAAACTAGCGTCAGTTGGTGAATGTCAGGTTTTGGTGTTCTGAAGAGCTGAACTCGCTGAAATAAGCATTTTAAACCAAACAGCATCAAAAGTTGACTGTCTTGTTGAAGTTGAGATTTTGGTCTTCTGCTATGCTTAACTCGCTGAAATAAGCATGTTATTCAAAACAACATCAGAAGTTCAGTCATTTGGTGAACTTGAGATTGTTGGCTTCTGAAATGCTTATCTCACTCAAATAAGCATGTCATTCAAACCAACATCAAAAACTAACATTTTGGGGAAGTGAGATGTTGGTCTTCTGAAGCGCTTATCTGAGTTATATAAGCATGTTAGTCAAAACAGCATCAAAAATTAAGTCATATGGTGAAGTTGAGATTTTTGATTTCTGAAGTGGTTATCTCACTGAAATAAGCATTTTAGTCCAACTAGCGTCCAAAGTTAGGTCCTTTGGTGAAGTTGAGATTTTTGACTTGTGAAGTGCAGATCTCCCTCAGATAATCATGTTAGTCAAACCAACATCAAAACTTGAGACATTTGGTGAAGTTCAGGTTTTGGTATTCTGAAATGCTTATCTCACTCAAATATGCATGTTACTCAAAACAACATCAAAAGTTGAGTCATTTGGTGAAGTCGAGATTCTTCATTTCTGAAGTATTTATTTCACTGGAGGAAGCTTGTTCGTCAATCCAACATCAAAATTGAGTCAATTAGTGAAGTTCAGATTTTGGTCTTCTGAAGTGCTTTTCAAACTTTAGTAAGCATTTTAGTCAAAACAGCATCAAAAGTTCAGTGTCTTGTTGAAGTTGAGGTTTTCGCCTTCTGCTATGCTTATATCGCTGAAATAAGGACGTTAGTCAAAACAATATCAAAAGTTGTGGCATTTGGTGAAGTTGAGAGTTTGATCTTAGAAGCGCTTAACTCGTTGAAATGAGTATGTTAGTCAATCTCACATCAAAAGTTGAGTCATTTGGTGATGTTCAGATTTTTGTCTTCGGAAGTGCTTATCTCATTGAAATCAGAATTTTAATCCTCCCAGCATCAAAAATTATGCCATTTGGTGAAGTTGAGACTTTTGCCTTCTGAGGTGCTTAATTCACTCAAATAAGCGTGTCAGTAAAAACAACATCTAAAGTTGAGTCATTTGGTGAATTTGAGATTTTTGACTTGTGAAGTGCTTAATTCGCTCAAATAAGCATGTTAGTCAAAACAGCATTTAAAATTGAGTTACTTGGTAAAGTTCAGATTTTAGGCTTCTCAAGTGCTTACCTCACTGAAGTAAGCATTTTCGTCTAACCAGCACCAATAATCAAGTCATTCGATGAAGTTGAGATTTTTGACCTCTGTTGTGCTCATCTCACTGAAATATGCATTTTTGTCAAACCAGCATCAAAAGTTATGCCCTTTGATGAAGTTGAGATTTCAGTCTTCTGGTGTGCTTATCTCGCTGAAATAAGCGTTTAAGTCAAACCATCATCAAAAGTTGAGTGTCTTGGTGAAATTGCGATTTTGGTCTTTTGCTATGTCTATCTCGCTGAAATAAGCTCGTTAGTCAAAACAATATCAAACGTTTTGGCATTTGGTGAAGGTGAGATATTGATCTTCTGAAGTGCTTAACTCGCTGAAATGAGCATGTTCGTCAAACTAGCATCAAAAATTGACTCATTTGCTACAGTTCAGATTTTTGGCTTCTGCGGTGCTTGACTCGCTGAAATATGCATTTTAATTCAACCAGCATCAAAAGTTAGGTCATCTGGTGAAAGTTAAATATTAGTCTTCTGATATGCTTATCTCGCTGAAATAAGCACGTTAGTCAAAACAACATCAAAAGTTGAGTCATTTTGTGAAG
>NW_025969246.1:14406-14631 GCF_021869965.1 Rhincodon typus
CATTTTGTGAAGTTGAGATTTTGATCTTCTGAAATGCTTATCTCACTAAAATAAGCATGTTAGTCAAACAAACATCAAAAACTAACATTTTTGGTGAAGTGAGATATTGGTCTTCTGAAATGTTTATCTGAGTTAAATAAGCATGTCAGTCAAAACTGCATTAAAAATTAAGTCATTTGGTGAAGTTGAGATTTTTGACTTCTCAAGTGTTTATCTCACTCAAAT
>NW_025969246.1:14641-16261 GCF_021869965.1 Rhincodon typus
GGCAAACTAACAAAGAAGCACTGCCAGAGAGCTGATCCTCTGACTATGAGGCACTCCCTCAGTACTGACCCTCCAAAAGTACCATACACTCTGGAATCCTGATGACTGACACTTCTGATAGTGCATTTCTGCCATATGTTAACCCTGTGAGACACCGGTATTCCCTCAGCACTAAGCTGATGACTGACCTTTTGACAAGGCCATTTGAGAGAGATGTGCTCCCTGACTATTGACCCTCTGATACTGGAGCACTCCCTTCATATTGACCTTCTGACAGGGCGGCTCCCTGTCAGTACTCGCCTCCCACAGGGCAGCACTCTCTAACCATTGACCATCTGACAGTGCAGCACTCCTTTAGTATTGATTCATAGACTCCCGACAGTGTGGAAACAGGCCATTCAGCTCAACAAGTCCAAAACGCCCCTCCGAAGAGAATACCACCCAGACCCATTCCCCTATATTTCCCCATGTCTCAGCCACCTAACCGAAACACCCCTGGGCACTATGGGCAATTTAGCAGAGCCAATCCACCTAGCCTTCACATCTTTGGACTGTGGGAGGAAACCGGAGCACCCAGAGGACACAGAATCCCGCACAGACACGGAGAATGTGCAAACTCCACACAGACGGTCGCCCAAGGGTGGAATCGAACATGGGTCTCTGGTGATGTGAGGCAGCAGTGCTAACCACCGAAACACCGCGCCACCCTAGTTGAATTTGTGACAGTACAAAACCCCTTTAAAATTGACCCGAGCACTCCATTAATATTTGCCGTCTGACAATGCAGCACTTCCTCAGTACTGACTCTCCAACAGTGCAGCACTCCCCTAAAACTGTCAGAGAGTCAATACTCAGAGAATGCTGCACTGTCAGAGACAGTACTGATGGGAGCTGCACCTACAGAGGTTCAGTACTAAAGGTATGCTGCACTGTCACAGGGTCAGTCATGCGGGATTTCTGCACTGCCAGAGGGTCAACAATGAAGAAGAGCAGCGCTGTTAATGTAATAGGGTCAGAACTAAGTCAGCGCCTCATTATCAAAGGGTCAGTACTGAGCTGGTGTCTCATTGTAAGGTGTTCAGAACTGAGTCAGTCCTGTGGTAGTGCAGCACTCTCAGAGATTCAGTACTGAGGGAGAGCATCATTATCAGTGGGTCAGTACTGAGTGTGTGCCTTGTTGTAAGTGGGTCACTTCTGAGGCAGTATGTCATTGTTGAATGGTCAGTCCAGAGTGAGTACTTTATTGTCAGATAGTCAATGCTGAGGCAGTGCCACCTTCCCGGTCAGTATTGAGGTAATGCTTCATTGTAAGGAGGTCAGAATTGAGGGATTGGCAGATTTAGAGTGTCAGTACTGAGGCAGTGCAGAACCGTCAGAGGTTCAGGACTTGAGGAGAACCCTACTAACAGAAGGTCAATACTATTGGAGTGTCACATTGTCAATGGCTCAGTATTGAGGAATCACCTCATTATCAGAGGGTCAGTCCTGAGGCAGTGCCTCATTGTCAGAAGATCGGTGCTGAGGCAGTGCCACATTCTCAGAGGATCAATATTAAGGTTTAGAATTGAGGGAGTGCTGTATGATTATGTCACTCTGACAATGAGGCACTCCCTCAGGAAT
>NW_025969247.1:0-2586 GCF_021869965.1 Rhincodon typus
GGTCTGGACCCTTCTTCAGAAATTTCTGAAGGGTCCAGACCCGAAACGTCAGCTTTCCTGCTCCTCTGACGCTGCCTGGCTTGCTGCGTTCATCCAGCTCCACACCTTGTTACCTCAGACTCCAGCATCGGCAGTTCCTACTATCTCTTTGCGGAGAATTAATGTTTCGAGTCTGGTATGACCTTGTTTCGGTTTTAGTTTCAAAAGGTTAACTCTGTTTGTCTCTTCACAGCTGCAGGCCAACCTGCTGAGTATCTTCAGCACTTACAATTTTTGTTTCAGATTTCCAGCATCTGCAGTATTTTCCTTTCAGCAGGGGAGTGGGAACTAATTGAAACAGATTTTTCAAAATGCCATAATAAGCCGAGAGGCCTATTCTAAATCTCTGCTATATGATTCTATAATCTAACCATGAAAATTAGATTTGGAGCAAAAAAAGCACAAGGATGACCTTCACTAGACAGCCTTGAAAACCTGCCCCTGATAGCGAGGGTCAGCAGATTATTCAAGCGTAAAGGGCAAATGATATCCTGTTCCAATTCTGCAAATACTTTCCAACAAGGCTAGCAACAAACGAGCATGTGCTCTCTGGTTCCTCTCTCTGCCCTGCCTCATGGATGGTAACAAAAGCATTGTTTTGACAACTCTGATATGTCACTTCATTTATCAAGGTGGTGCCATGGATTTTTTCTAAAAATTCAAACAATTGGCCATTGCACATTTTTCAATTCCTGGCTCTGAGGTGTTGACGTGTTTGAGAAAGAAACACATCATCAATAGTAACCTTTTGGGAATGTTACAGACGGCCCTGTACAGTTCAATTTCACACATCTGAGCATGGTATATATTTTTGGTAGTCACTAACCTAGTCATGCGAGGGATACCAGCACCAACACTGTTGACTATACTGGGGACATCTCCCTTCCATAATTTAACACCATTTTTTGCATTTTAGAATGTAATCCACACATTCTTTTGACGTACTTTCAACAAGTTGTTGTATGGCTCCCCTTACAGCATGACTCGCAAATATAGGGGAGTCCAGGGCAAGGGGGTTAAGGGTAAAGTCCTACTGAAGCAAAGGGCTGCTCTTGCATTTGAGACCGATGGCTGGGGACAGATTAACCTGAGGGTCAGCACACGCCTCAGGCGAGGGGCAAGATGAAGGAGGTGGGACCTCCGTAGTAACCTGAGCCAGTTCAGGAATTGAAGTAGCATTGTTAGCATGACATAGCAGCTATCCAATCCCAAAGGTTGGCATGGTCCTGCAGGGTTGCTCTCTCATTGGAAATCATAAACTGCCTGTGGGTTTTACGTGAGGGACACCATGCATCAGGCAAGGGGCAAGGCTGAGATGACAGGACTTCCATGGTATTTCAGGCAGTGCAGGAATAGAGCCTATGTAGCTGGCATCACTCTGCATTGCAAACCAGCTGTCCAGCCAACTGAGCTAACCAATGCACAGATGAATTTTAAAGCAGGATAAACCTTATGTTTAGTCTCTGGTGGAGGACTTCAGTTGGCATCTCTGCTTAGGATGCCTGAAGCAAATGGAGCACAAGTGATCATACCAGAAGAGACAATGAGACCCTGTGTGATGTTCTCCAGTTTGTTATGATTCCACATGGGATAGCCCAAACAGTTAAGCTCCCTTGTGTGGGAATAATGAACTGACTCCCCTTTGTTGTCCATCCACTGCCTTGGTTAGTCATAACAAGTTTAATTTAGAAAGGATCCCTTCCCTTTTGGATAGCTTTCTCCCAGACCCAAACAAACTTATGTTTTAAAAGAAGCCAATTTAGCCAGCCTTTCTGCACTTAACAAAAAGAGTGAGTTTGTCAGCTTCAAAAGAAATGACAGTGCAACACATGGACTTACAAATTAGAGGTGAGTCTTGGAAAGATGCAAGTTAAAAAAAAAAGACAGGTTCATGAAGAGAAAACAGGAAAACACAGAACTGGATGGTATTGGTAATACTGACTGTGAGCAGTCAATTTTGAGTTTCTTGGTTATGCAAATTGGTTTAACTTCTGTTGTCTTCTTCCCTTTGACAGGGCCTGAATTTTAGGATTCAAAGTAAGAAATAAATTGGTTTTGTTTTACCTGCAGCGCAAGGCTGTTTAAAATAGCTGCTCTCAAAGCTGTGGCCCTCACTGTAGTCCACACACAAGAACATTCAGCCAATAACTGATCCAGTTGCAGTCAGTATTTAAACCATTTTCTATATCCCTGGAGGGTAAAATAGACATGGCTGCAAGAGGTGGCTTTCCAATGAAAAGCACGGTGATCAGCTCCTCATTATCTCTTCTCATTAAGTCTCTTCTTGTTTGACGTTCCCCTGTGACGGGCAGTCACTGAATTTATATCAGCAGATTTTAATTTTCTGTAGCTGTCAACTTTTAAACAAAACACATCTTGGAATTATAAGTAAAGAAATGCTGATAAATTCTTCAGGGTTCTGATCTGGTGTCCTAATACAGAGATGTATTGTGCAACCTCATACTCCTATGATTTACAAGATTTACATGAAGGGTTCTAGGAACAGGGAGCTTCAGATACAAAAGGTAAAGTCACCATAATCCTACC
>NW_025969247.1:2596-16261 GCF_021869965.1 Rhincodon typus
GAACAGGGAGCTTCAGATACAAAAGGTAAAGTCACCATAATCCTACCAAACTATAGGTTTGCTTTCCCATTAGGGAGAGAAAGACAGCTGCTGGTGGTTTAACCTGAGGATCACCACGCCTCAAGCAAGGGGAGAAACTGAGAAGGAGAGCCTTTCATGGTAACCTCAGCCAGAGCAGGAATCAAAACTGTGCTATTGGTGTTACTCTGCATTCTGAACCAGCTGTCCGGCCAACTGTGCTAACTGACCCTCATAGTTGGTGCTGTTCTCCTGGGAGAGAGGGAGGCTGAGAGGAGATTTGATAGAGGTTTTCAAAGTCATGAGCGGGCTGGACAGAGTAGATAGTGAGCGGAGATAGTAGGAACTGCCGATGCTGGAGAATCTGAGATAACAAGGTGTTGAGCTGGATGAACACAGTAGGCCAAGTAGCATCAGAGGAGCAGGAAAGCTGACATTCCGGGTCTGGGCCCTTCTTCAGAAAAAAAACCTTTTTTTTTTCTGAAGAAGGGTCCAGACCCAAAACGTCAGCTTTCCTGCTCCTCTGATGCTGCTTGGCCTGCTGTGTTCATCCAGCTCTATATCTTGTTATCTCAGATAGTGAGCGGATATTGTTTTAAAGTGACGTGCAAAAAGGTAATGTGAGCAATAATGCTTTCACTCAGCAATTTCACTCAGGTATTGAACACATAGCCTGGAATTCTGGTGGAGGTTAGTTCAATTGAGGCATTCAAGAGGGCACTGGACGATTATTTGTATGAAAATATTGTGCCGGAATATGAGGAAAAGGCAGGAGATTGGCAACATGTAAAAGAACTGGTGCAGGCACAATGGGCTGAAAGGCCTTTTCAGTACTGTAACAACTCTGAGATTCTGCGAATGATAAGCAGTACAGCAGTGATTGTCACAGAATGGAATATCATTTCCCATCAGATCTCCTCTTCAGAAGGCCTTTTTGCACACAGGATACAGATACAGAGTCATGACTCAAACTGGAATACAGATCTGGATACAGTGATACATACTTGGGAACAGTTCCACAAGCACTGGCTCACACCGGACACAGACCCAAAGATATTGGCTCATACTAGGTACAGATCCATAACCACTAACTCACACTAGGGTACAGAGACAAAGTCACAAAGAGACTCACACTGAGTATCAATCTAAGGATGCTGGTTCACGCTGGGGTACAGTTGCTCTGGCACTGGCCCATACTGAGGTACAGTTCCACATGCAGCTGCCCTCTGACCCTTCAAATTGCCAATATTGGTGCAGAATAGTCAAAGGCCATTCAACTATGGGGCCAAATAAAGTTCTCCTTCACTGTCCATAAACCCAACAAGCAGATCTTCCGATTTTCCTTCTCACTAACCCAGGGCACTGTGGAACAGTAGAGAGCATCAACCACCTTGCAACTGAGCACAGAAGAGCAGCTTGGGGCAGGTCTGATCCAATTCATTCAGCTCCACGCTTGACTGCACAACAACCACCTGAAAACTGTCATGGGCCGTGAACCTGGAACCCTACAGCAATTGGCTCCTCCAATTGATAGCCCTGTCCCAGCAAGGGTAGAACAAGTTTATTTAAAAACTTGATCTAATCCAACAACAGCTCGTAACTACGGTGTCCAGAATTGCCAAGCTAACGTGTCCTGGACTATATAATGTGTCCAACATCTGTCTTGTTGAATGGATCCCACCTTGACGGCAGTTTTATAGCATGAAACCCATTCCACTGAAGTGATTTATTCTTTGCCCTGTTGTGAAAGCTGGCTGCATACACAGTAATTCAATATTGTCTTTAAAAATATATCATCCCAGGCTTCTGAACTTACAGAATACATTGCTTGCTGTAGTTGCATAGCTAGATTCTGCTGAATCTGTTTAGCAGTGATCTGTCCACTGGCCAGGCTGGTGGAAAAATGGCAGTGTCTTGTAATTAATTTGTTTTTTAAAAATTGGTTTTTATTGGCACTGGGCTATAACTGGCGGCAGGTAGGAAGATGCAGGACTGTGAGGCCTTGTTTTTAAATGAAAATGAGACCTCAGTTTCTGTCTCGTGCTGTGGGACCCTTGGAATAACCATTGGGTGTTCTACAGACAAACTCCTCTCTGTTGAAAGGACACGAGAAAGTAAAAGTGAACTTGTTTTAGTCATTTGTGCTGTCTGGGATTTGGCAGGAGGAGTAAGATTTTATAACAAAGAAGTAGGCGAAAGTTCACTTCTGAGAAGCTCTGTTTCTTAAGTGGTGTAATGTCCTGTTGACTTAAGCCCAGTTGCGCGCTACACTGGAAAAAAAACAGTCTCTTCACCAATCCCAGAGGTTTGACCTGAACTTAGCCAGAAAAGAAAGGAGATGAGAGATTGCTTCCTGTGATACCCGCTGAGTTTTGGGGCTGATCTGCAGATGCTTTAGATACCAGAAGGCTGTTAACCCTTGGGCTGCTTTGTTGGGAAATCCAGGAGAAGGTTTGAAAACCATTGAGCAGGACAGAATTAAGGCAAAAGAGAAGATGTAATGAGTCAAATATTTGTGTTGAGTTTGGGCCCTGAGATTGTAGGGGGATGGGAAAACCGAGGGAAGTGAGGAGCTCGACAAATTTGAGGTCTTAGTAAAATAAACGTAGAGTCTGGGATCATAAATCTTGTTTTCAACACATGCAGAGAGATTACAAGGAGAAGCTAGATTCTCTCATGTTTGAAGGCAAACCATCTGAGGTCAGACATGGTAGAAATATTGGCTGAACTTAGGAGAAAGGAAAAACTGTGAAAAATAGCAAAGATTTGCTGGACCATAGAACAGAAAATTCCCATTCTTGATACATGTTCACTCATGTTATAGAGTCCCGATTGACAAAGTCAACATTTATTGCCCATTCTCAAAATAACTTGAGTTGTTTGCTAGCTCATTTCAAAGGGCAATTAAGAGTCAACAACTTTTGGGCTTGGAGACACATTAAAACCAGATAGGTAAAAGATTTCCCTCCCCAAAGGGCATTAGTGAGCAGATGGTTGGTTAGAGCAATTCAGAAGGGCACCATGGATGATGTTAGAAAACAAAAACAGAAGTTGCTGGAAAAGCTCAGCAGGTCTGGCAGCATCTGTGACAAAAAATTCAGAGTTAAACGTTTCAGGTCCAGTGACCCTACCTCAGAACCAGTTAACTCTCGATTTTGCGACTCTTGATCACATCTGCAGTTCCTTTGGTTTTTATATGGTTGATGGTAGTTCTTTTCAATCCAGATCTATTCAATTAATTGATTCTAATTTCTTATGTGGTTTTATGTGATTCTAACCTACTACAGGCTGGTTTTAACACTGGTGTAAGCGACTGGGTTCTGAGTAAGTTTTAATCTTGCTCTACCCTTCTGTGTAGGTAGGCCAGATCTCTCCTCTGATCTACTGCACCCAATTTGCCTTTCTCGTTGCCAATTTAAAGGAATAGTTACGTGTCCAAGGAGAAACCAATAATTGAAGGGGTTAATGTGAAATCTTCCCGATTTAATCTTTTCCTAACTCTACCTTGTCCACGTTCTTCAGTGTTATTAACAATGCCTCCCTGGTCTCTCAGCCAACCTAACCGTTATTGGCTGGATTAAGCTGCCTGTATTTTAAATAAGTAGAAATTGGGGGGGAAAAAAAAGATCTCGAGGGATAGATGAAAACTGGTGGAAAATTGAAAGCCGGGGTGGGGGGAATGGGGGCGGAGATGTTGGAGGGGCAGACCCTGATTGTTTAACAGTCTGGAGCACTGGGAGATGGTCTGAAATGGGAAATACGGCTGGCAGGGTGAACAAGGCTACGGACCTGAGCTGCCATTCAATCCCGAGCCTGGAAAGCAGCAGGATTGAATAGGAGGAATTCGAACAGTGGCTCACAAGAGACACAACCACTTGAAACTGGATCACTTCTGGAATTTCCATGTGTGTGGCGCGAGCCTGGAAATGTTACAAGCGAGGCTCAAATGTGATGCTGTCGAACTTTTATTTTAAAAGCTAATTTTAGAAATTGTTTTTTGGGAATGATGCTATGCTGAGGCAACGTAGATGAGGTAGTGACTCCGAGGAATAAGAGGCCGCGTATGTAATTGGATCTTGTTGTGATATTACAGCAGGATTATTGCAATATTCCTCGAGCTGTCTTGTGCATCAGGAGAGATGTATCCATTTCCCCAAAGTGGGCTCTACACTCATTTTAACTCACTGAGTTCAAACAGTGTCTTAACTGACCTGGAGTGCAGCATACTTTAACTAGTTTTGTTTCTTTCCCGGTCTGAAGGTCTACACAGAGATGCAGACACACACACACACTCTCTCTCTCTCTCTCACTCACTCATACATACACACAACAGAATGACTGTATATCACGCCGCTGCCCTGGGCGTTCCACAGGAAGGAGAGGCCCCGAGTGAAATTTTACCACTTTTCCCCAGGACAGAACTCCAGAGGCAGAGAGAAGAGTGTGTGTAATTTAAATCCTGTGCGAGGGAATTCTACAGGCAGGTGATAATTGCAATGTGAAGCGTCACAAGAGCTTGGAGCTGGCTTCTTCTTTCTGCAGGTTTATATCCTGACACACAATGTCGAGGCACAGCTGGGCTGCCCCTGTTTTACGGGTATAAGTTGTCACAGAATCAGAGACTTGTTGGAGAACGCGGCTGTGCTGAGTCTCTGAATTACTCTAGCGCCTCTCCTCCACCTCCCCCCGTTAACTCCGCACATTCTTCCTTTTCGGACAATAATCGAACACCCTTTCAAATGTCTCGATTGAATTTGCTCCCCCCCCCCCGACACACAAACACACAGTCCCCCACCCCCCACGACACAGACAACACACACAATCAGGTTGTGCTAATAGTCCCTAGCTATCGCTGCTGGAAATGGTTTCTCTTTGTGACTCTATTTCTCCTTTTACTAGTGCCTTAAGTCTGGACCCTCTCATACTTGATTCTTCCACCAGTGGGAACAGCGCTCCCCATCTATTCTGTCCATACCCCTTAAGATTTTGTATACCTCTATCAAATCTTACCTCAACCTTCTCTACAAGAAAAACAGACCCAACTTCTCCAACCCATACGTAATTGCAGTTCTTCACCTCAGAACCATTCTCCCCAATACTTTCTACAATCTCTCCAATCCCTTCACGTCTTAATTATAAATAAGAATACAGTGTGGAAGCAGGCCTTTCAGCCCATTGTGCCCACACCAACTTTCCAAAGAGCATCTCACCCAGACACACCCCTTCAACTATCCCTGCATCTCCCAAGGCCAATCCACCTAACCTGCATATCTTCAGACTATGGGAGGAAACCTGAGCACTAACACAGACAGTCACGCGAGGATGGAATTGAACCTGGGTCCCTGATGCTGTGAAGCAGCAGCACTAACCACAGAGCCACCATGCCACCCCAGTTATAAGAGTTTACCTATCGTTCAACAAAATAATTAAACTAAGAGATGGCCTGCAAAGTTGTGTAGTGAGAGTGTGCTGGGTCCATAACCTCATCGGTCGCTGAATTGAAATCACACTTTTTATTCTCGTTCATGTTGGGAAGTAGCAACTACTGCTGGAGGGCTCTTGTGGCTTGCTGTAATATCCTACCTCTGGGCCAAGAGATCTAGGTTCAAATCTTACCTACTCCGCGAGTGTGTCAAAACATCCTTAAATAGGTTGATTTATGGTATCTATAAACTGAGAGATTAATGTCAGTGATAACAATTGGACAGACTTTAATTCTTCTCTCTATTTATTTTATTTAAACACATGAATGCCTTTATTAAAAGCTGACTCATGATAGAGCTAAGTAATATAATGAATATCTCTCGTTTATATCACTCTACCTTAACCACAATATCTAATGAGTGTGGATCTTGAGGTAAACCAGCAGAAGCATTAATCTGCTGCCACAAGCAAATTAAAACACCAACTTCATCATTAGTCACTTGGAATGCATGAGGCTTAATCTCAGTTTAGATTTTGTAAGGGAACAAAAACTTGAAGATTGCATTGTTGATGCTAGTGGGAGAATCTACAGTGGGTATCACAGTGTCTTATTGAGGAGGAAAGTAATCAGCTGAATTAGTATTTAAGTACTGAAAAGTAAGCCAAAAAACAGACTGCAGCAACCAGAGTCAAGAGATGATAAAACAAAACTTTCTTCTAAGAGAGGCTGGAGCTGAAAGTTTTCTGGAGGACTATGACATACTTATGGATGGTCTCCACAGAAGTAAGTCATTTAAAATTAATGTGCCTTATAAGAGAATTCTTGGGGGAAATCAGAAGAAAATCTGAGTGCATAAACACATGTAGTTATAAACTGTATTGTTAAATTAATTAGACTTGTTTTGTTTGATTCTTTTATATCCAATAAAGTTACTATTTTGTTTAAAACAGTCAAAACTTCTGATATAGTTCAGTTGGTTAAAAAAACAGTGTTTGAATTTCTCTTTGAATGTTAATGCTGACTTTGTGGATCAGGACACCAGTTGCATTCACTTCAGGACAAGAATTGACGAAGCAGGCCTAAAGCTGAATTGCAAACAGTACATTAATAAAATGCCAGCAATGGTGATGATGTTAATCACAGCCCAATGGAGGCAGAGGCAAAATGAGTAACAATGTTCAGTTTCAGGGTCGGGAGAGATGGTGAGATGGCAGAACAGCTGATATTTCCCGGAGGAGGGCATCTCTTCCTTTATCGTTGAAAAGAAAGATCCCTTATAAATCTAGTGCTTATTCTTCATTCTTTTTACCAACTGAAGCTGCAGATACTTTACAAACCATGTCATGATTTTAACTGCAGGACTTGTTAGGTGAACAAACACAATAAAGATTTTCCATTAAGCAAGATTTCTCAAAGTGTAATGAGATGAATGCCTATTGCCACTATGTTTCCTTTATTTAGGTGATGGAAGGAATACTAACCAGAACATCAGATTTTTCTATTATAGAGTCAGAGAGTCACACAACATGGAAGCAGACCCTTTGGTCCTTAACATCAACTGTAACAAGTTGACAGTTTTAACATCTCATCTGAAGGACAGCATTTCAACAAAGCATCCCTAACCTGGCTTGATAAGTGTCCTTCTTGAAGGTAACTCTACAAACATTCAGGCAAAACTGCCACAAAATCAACCATGATGAACTGGACATGGTGCCTGGCTGGGAGAAAGGAGTCTTTTCAGCCAGGTCCTGTTTTCACAACACACAAATGGCTGGTGTTCCAGGGGAGGACAAAGGAAATGCTGTAAAGACACTCTGAAGCTCTGCTTGAGTTGTAGCAGCGTTGGCATTAATGACTGGAAAGAGCTTGGTCCCAATTGTTCAGAATCGCCACAACTGGTCCAATGAGCTGCATTATGCTTTGAGTCTAAGTGCCTTATTGATGAGAAGAGCAGGAAGCACATCTGCCCTCTGGATCCTACTATCTCATGGGATGTTCTGACCCATGACCTACGGGTCCAGAATCAGCCTGACACGTTACAGAAGAGGTGGTAGCATTACGGGGTAGAGATCAAGGCAGGGGTGGAGGGGTGAAAATTTTGCACAGCAGTTGGGAGATAAATGAAGGGGAAGACTAGACAGGAGTTGCTGTCCTGCTTCAATACCCCACAGTTCCTGCTGGCAAGCCCAGATGCAGAGACAACAAGGCTGAACAAGTGATTAAATATCAACTGCACCTCCCGGTCGCGAACCATTTCAACTCCCCCTCCCATTCCTCAGACGACATGTCCATCCTGGGCCTCCTGCAGTGCCACAACGATGCCACCCGAAGGTTGCAGGAACAGCAACTCATATTCCGCTTGGGAACCCTGCAGCCCAATGGTATCAATGTGGATTTCACAAGTTTCAAAATCTCCCCTCCCCCCACCGCATCCCAAAACCAGTCCAGCTCGTCCCTGCCTCCCTAACCTGTTCTTCCTCCCACCTATCCCCTCCTCCCACCTCAAGCCGCACCTCCATCTCCTACCGACCAACCTCATCCCGCCCCCTTGACCTGTCCGTCCTCCCTGGACTGACCTATCCCCTTCCTAACTCCCTACCTACACTCACCTTTCCTGGCCCCATCCCCGCCTCTTCGACCTGTTTGTTTCCTCTCCACCTATCCTCTCCTCTATCCCTCTTCTATCCGCCTCCCACTCTCTCCCTATTTATTTCAAAACCCCCTTCCCCTCCCCCTTTTCTGATGAAGGGTCTAGGCCCGAAACGTCAGCCTCTCTGCTCCTATGATGCTGCTTGGCCTGCTGTGTTCATCCAGCCCTGCACCTTGTTGTCTCGGATTCTCCAGCATCTGCAGTTCCTACTATCTCTGATTAAATATCATCATCGTTTTGCATGTAAAGGGAAGATTACTTGGAAAAAGGTTCTGCAGGGCCCCCACTGAGAGCCAGTGCCCCCAAGACAAGGGAGGATGGGAAAATAGAAAGGACTTTTCCAGGAAAGACAATATTTGCCAGGATAATGGGTGAGCTCTCTTTTTGCTGCTTCTCTCGATCCTGGTTTAATAAGAAGCAGGAGTGTGCTGCGGTGATTAGCTGCCAAGTGTAACAATAACCTGTGCTGAAGCAATTCACTGGGCCAGCACATAAAATAATGAATAAAACATTTACATCAGAACATTGTGACTGTGGGACTGAATTCAATAAAACAATTGGATTCTTTTTGGCTCCTGTCTCCAACAATGTTTTTCTGCTTTCCTCAAGACATTAACTTGTGCTGCAGTGTTGATATTGATTGCTCTCCAGTGCCTCACTCAAGTAGTTAATGTACTGCCAAGAGTCTGGATGGTAGATTTTGGCAATGAATGTTAGCTGGACACTTGTCTACAGAGGGCATCACAGCCAAGCTCTATCCTTATTTTCATTTGAAGTTCTCCCCTAACATCTATATAATTGGCTCAATAAAGGCAAAATACTGAAGATGCTGGAAATTAGAGACGAAAACAGGAAATGCTGGGCGAAGTCAACAGGTCTCACGATATCTCAGGAGAGAGAAATAGAGTTAACATTTCGAGTCTGATGTTATTGCCAGGGTAGGGGCATCCAAAGCTAGAGGTCATAGGTTTAAGGTGAGAGGGGAAAGATTTAAAAGGGACATAAGGGACAACTGTTTCATGCAGAGGGTGGTGCGTGTATGCAATGAGCTGTCAGAGGAAGTGGTAGAGGCTGGTACAATTACAACAGTTAAAAGGCATCTGGACGGGTACTTGTATAGGAGGGGTTCCTTGGGATATGGGCTAAATGCTGGCAAATGGGACTAGATTCATTTAGGATGTCTGATTGGCATGGACAAGTTGGACTGAAGGGTCTGTTTCTGTGCTGTACAACTCTATGAATGGATGACTCAGTTCTGAAGAAGAATCATACGGGACTTGAGACATTAACTCTCTTTCTCTCACCACAGATGCTTTATTTTGAGGTTAAGCATTTTGATTGTGATTGGCCTATGTCATTTTTAAATTTAATGTGGAATCTAAATGAGTTATGATCACTAATTCCTCATTAGATTTTTTAATTATGACATTACTAATCAACTATACTTCATTGCACAATACTAGATCTAAAATAGCTTTATCCCAATTTGGTCCCAAAACGTATTGCTCCATGAAACTGCCACAAAAGCATTCTACAAGTTCATCTTTCAGATCACCTTTGCAATTTTTTTTTTTTTTGTCCACTGAATTTATTACAATCTTCAATAATCTCTTCCTTTTTTCTTTCCAATGTTATAACTACTGCAGAGGGATTATAAATTATTTCTACCAGTTTATTTTCAGATTCTTGCTGTTCCCAATCTCTGTCCACATTGATAGTATTTCTTGATTTTCCGAGAAAAGATGCTTTTTCCCCAAAATGTCCTCATATCATCCTTTAGACTAAAGTTTAAGCCTACCCTCCTTTCCTACTCTCCCTATCTTTGTTGTACACCTTGTAACATTTATTTCCCAAACTCAGTCACTTTGTAACCATGTCTCTCTAAGGGCAAACAAATTTAAATCATGTATCTCAATTGTGCCACTTGTTCATCTATCATATTATGAGTGCTCTGAGCAGTCAAGCAGTGACAAGTTTTTAAAATCTATTTTCCTGTATGAACCTTACTCTCTGATGGTATATTACAACTGAACTCTCTGTTCCTTCTTGTCCTACTTAAATTATCTTTGTCCACTTTGATATGTTTTTGTATTGTCTTAGTTTTGTCTTTGAATTTCTAAATCTCCTTTTACCCAATGCTCCTTCCATTTATAATAGTGACCATAGAGCCTGGGTACCTTAGGTAGAATGCTGCCACCAATCTTTCCTCCTATGCTTGTCTTGGGACTTTCTAGAAGTTTGTGGAGAAAGATGAACCACAAGTAAGTCTCAGAAGAAACATTTGTTTTAAGTAACAGGATATGTATTTATTGCATATACATCGCCAAGGCCAGGCGCCAACTCTCTGACACCTCCTCCTACCGCCCCCTTGATCATGACCCCACCCCTGACCACCAAAGCATCATCTCCCAGACCATCCATAACCTCATCACCTTAGGTGACCTCCCACCCACAGCCACCAACCTCATTGTTCCCCAACCCCACACTGCCCGTTTCTATCTCCTTCCCAAAATCCATAAACTCAACTGCCCTGGTCGACCCATTGTCTCCGCCTGCTCCTGCCCCACCGAACTTATCTCCACCTATTTCAACTCCATTTTCTCCCCCTTGGTTCAGGAACTCCCCACCTATGTCCATGACACCACCCACGCCCTCTACCTCCTCCAAAACTTCCGATTCCCTGGTCCACAACACCTCATCTTTACCATGGACGTCCAGTCCCTATATACTTGCATTCCCCATGCAGATGGCCTAAAGGCCCTCCGCTTCTTCCTGTCCCACAGGCCCGAGAAGTCCCCAACAACCGACACCCTTATCCGCTTAGCCGAACTCATCCTCACCCTCAACAACTTCTCTTTCAATTCCTCCCATTTCCTACAGACAAAGAGGATGGCCAAGGGTACCTGCATGGGCCCAAGCTATGCCTGCTTCTTTGTAGGATACGTAGAACAGTCCCTCTTCCGCAGCTGCTCTGTCCCCATCCCCCACCCCTTCCTCTGTTGTATCAATGACTCTATCGGCACCGCCTCGTGCTCCCATGAGGAGCTAGAACAGCTCATCCGCTTTACTAATACCTTCCACCCCAACCTTAAGTTCACCTGGACCATCTCTGATACCTCTCTCTCCTTCCTGGACCCCTCTGTCTCCATCTCTGGTAACCACCTGGAAACTGATATCTATTTCAAACCCACCGAATCCCACAGCTACCTAGAATACACCTCCTCTCATCCACCTTCCTGCAAGAATGCCATCCCCTATTCCCAATTCCTTCGCCTCTGCCACATCTGCTCCCAAGATGAGGCATTCCATTTCCAGACATCTTAGATATCCTTGTTTTTCAAGGACCGCAATTTCCCCTCCACTGTGGTTGAAAACGCCTTTGACCGCATCTCTCGCATTTTACACAACTTATCCCTCACACCGCCTCCCCGCAATAACAACAGACAGAATTCCCCTCGTCCTCACGTATCACCCCACCAACCTCCAGATTCAACACATCATCCTCCACCACTTCCGCCACCTGCAATCCGACCCCACTACCAAGGACATTTTTCCGTCTCCACCCTTATCTGCCTTCCAGAGGGACCGCTGTCTCCGTGACTCCCTTGTCCGCTCCACACTCCCCTCCAGCCCCACCACCCCCAGCACTTTTCCCTGCAACCACAGGAAGTGCTACACTTGCCCCTACACCTCCTCGCTCACCCCCATCCCAGGCCCCAAGGAAACCTTCCACATCAAACAGATGTTCACCTGCACACCTGCTAATGTGGTATATTTTATCCGTTGTTCCCGTTGTGGCCTCCTCTACATCGGGGAAACCAAGCGGAGACTTGGAGACGGCTTTGTGGAACATCTATGCTCGATTCGTGACAAAAGACTGCACCTCCCAGTCGCAAACCACTTCAACTCCCCTTCCCACTCCTTGGACGACATGTCCATCTTGGGCCTCCTCCAGTGCCACAACGATGCCACCCAAAGGCTGGAGGAACAGCACCTCATGTTCCACTTGGGAACCCTGCAGCCCAATGGTCTCAATGTGGACTTCACAAGCTTCAAAATCACCCCTCCCCCGATCGCATCCCAAAACCAGCCCATTTCGTCCCTGCCTCCTTGACTTGTCCGTCTTTTCTCCCACCTATCTGCTCTTCCAACCTTACTGACCAAACCCCATCCCCACTTCCTACCTACTAGCCTCATCCCCGCCTCCTTAACCTGTCCATCTTCCCTCCCACCTACCCGCCCATCCCTCCCAACTGACCAACCCCCATTCCAACTCACTACCTACACTCACCTGTATTGGCTTCATCCCCGCCTCCTTGACCTGTCCGTCTCCTCTCCGTCTATCTGCTCCTCTATCCACCTTCGATCATCACCTCCCCCTCTCTCTATTTATTTCAGAGTGCCCTCCCCCTCCCCCATTTATGAAGAATGGTCTAGAACCGAAACATCAGCTTTCCTGCTCCTCTGATGCTGCCTGGCCTGCTGTGTTCGTCCAGCTCTACATCTTGTTATCTCAGACTCCAGCATCGGCAGTTCCTACTACCTCCATGTATTTATTACACCTTGGTAACTGTATACAGATTGAATTATACTGATGACAATATGAGTAGACTCTCCTGAGCCATAGAATCAAAGAATCATGCAGTTATACAGCACCGAAACAGACCCAAGGTCCAAGTCACCCAAACTGACCAGATATGCTAAACTGATCTAGTCCCATTTGCCAGCATTTGTCCCATATCCCTTTAAACCCTTCCTATTCATGTACCCATCCAGGTGCCTGCTCGGTGGTTAGCACTGCTGCCTCACAGTTCAATTCCACCTTTGGGTGACTGTCTGTGTGGAGTTTGCACATTCTCCCCGTGTCTGTTGGGTTTCCTCCCATGGTCCAAAGATGTGCAGGTTAGGTGGATTGGCCATGCTAAATTGCCCATAGTGCCCAGGGATGTGTAGGTTAGGTGGATTAGCCATGGGAAAGGCAGGGTTATAGGAATAGGGTTAGGGGAGATGGGTCTGTATAGGATGCTCTTCGGAGGATCGGAATAGACTCGATGAGCTGAATGTCCTGCCTCCACATAGTAGGCATCATATGAAATGTTATATATGTACCCGTCTCTGCCACCTCCTCTGGTAGCTTGTTCCATACACTGCATTTACTTGATCTCAAACTGCCTGATGCTCCACTGATTGGCTGTGTTATATATCAGAGTGGGTGGAGTTTAGCTTTGCTCAGATTAACCATTTCATACCCAAAACCTTATACAACACACCTCCTGTCTTAGTTCAAAGTGATTTTTCTCTACTGTGACATCCCACACCTCCCAGACCACCCCCTGCCCCACAGCTATTATTTAACTCCTTGTCCGAGTCCTGGTTATACAATTCAGTGGGACACTGTGCCCAATACAGTATAAGTTGGCTGTTACCGTTGTAACACTGACTGTGCATCAATCCTGCTTAATCAGCTGTAAACAAGAGACAACAAGGTGCAGAGCTGGATGAACACAGCAGGCCAAGCAGCATCATAGGAGCAGAAAGGCTGACGTTTCGGGCCTAGACCCTTCATCAGAAA
>NW_025969248.1:0-7473 GCF_021869965.1 Rhincodon typus
GAGTTACAGACTGGAATCTAATCGAGGTGTTCGGGATTGTTTATATATAGAATAACAGATACCCGGGAGTGAGTTACGAACCAGAATGTAATCAAGAATACCAATTCAAGAAGCAACACAACATTTGCACTACATGAGTGAAATGTGCTGATTGTTTAGCAAATGGACCGGAGATAATGCACCCGCCGATGATGATTGACAGTAAACTGCCATGCTTTGTTTTAGTTTTGAATGAGTCAGGTTGACTATGATTGGTCATGACATTGTCCTGAGAAATGAGTCAGTGAATGGCTATCACCCGAAACGTGATCAGAAATCACATAACACCAGGTTCTGGTCCAACAGGTTTATTTGAAGACACAAGCTTTCGGAGGTGTCATAGAATTTATAAGCAAAAGATCAAAGTGTCATAGAACTGATGCAAATGTGTTGAACAAACCTAAGATGACCGTTAAATCTTTAATCAGTCAGAGAGGATTAATTTGCAATTCCCAGAATTTCTTTCAAGTCACTGCCCCAAGATAACTAAAGGATTTTTCTGAAGAAGGGTCTAGGCCCAAAATGTCAGCTTTCCTGCTCCTCTGATGCTGCTTGGCCTGCTGTGTTCATCCAGCTCTACACCTTGTTATCTCAGATTCTCCAGCATCTGCGGTTCCTATTATCTCTAAAGGTTTTATCAGTTCCCTCAGTATACTAGAGGTGACATCCCAGGTCAGACAATGCATTTTAGGTGTGAGGCCTTGTTTAGAATCTGGCTGTGTATCAACTTGGAGAAAGACTGGTTTTATTTCCAAAGTAGAAATTTATAAAATGCCACATTGACTGCCTACAAATTATGCGTTTTTTTAACAAAATAGAATATATCTGCAAACACAAATCTGCAAATGCAAATTCACCCCATAGATTTATATGTACATGTGTGCGCGTTGTGTGTGCATGTGAGGGAGAAAGAGTTTTTGTGTGTGTGTAAGAGAGAGAGAATGTGTGTGTGTATGAGAGAGAGTGTGTGTGTGTATGAGAGAGAGAGTGTGTGTGTAAGAGAGAGAGAATGTGTGTGTGTGTACATGTGTGTGTGTATGAGAGAGAGTGTGTGTATGTGTGTGTGTATGAGAGAGAGTGTGTGTATGTGTGTGTGTGAGAGAGAGTGTGTATGTGTGTGTTTGTGTGTGTGTGTGTCTGTGTGGGAGTGTTGTGTGTGAAAGTGATTTTCTGGGTCTGTGTGTGTGAGGGTGTGTCAGAGTGTGTGCGAGGGACAGTGTGTGTGTGTGTGTGTGTGTGTGTGTGTGTGTGTGTGTGTGTGTGAGAGAGAGTGTGTATGTCTGTGTGTGTGTGCACATTTGAGAAAGAGTATGAGTATGAGTGTGTGTGTGCGTGTCTCTCTGAATGTGTGTGAGAGAGAGGATCTGTATGAGTGTGCGTGTGTGAGTGAGTGTGTGTGTGTGTAGTGTAGTGGGGTCACCTGTAGTGCGACATGAACCCAAGTTCCCGGTTGAGGCCGTCCTCATGGGTACAGAACATGGCTATCAGCCTCTGCTCGGTGACTCTGCGTTGTTGTATATCCCAAAGTCCGCCTTGGAGGGCATTTACCCAAAGATCCGAGGCTGAACGTCCATGACCCGCTGAAGTATTCCCCCACTAGGAGGGAACATGACTGTTTGGCGATTGTTGTGCGGTGTCCATTCATCTGTTATTGTAGCGTCTGCACTGTCTTACCAATATCCCATACCTCGGGGTGTCCTTACCTGCAGCGTATGGGATAGACAGCATTGGCCGAATCACATGAGTATCTGCGTGTACGTGGTGGGTGGTGTTCCCACGTGTGATGGTAGTGTCCATGTCGATGATCTGGCATTGTCTTGCAGAGGTTACCATGGCAGGGTTGTGTGGTGTTGTGGTACCAGATACATTGATGACATTTTCTTCCTTTGGACTCATGGTGAGGAATCACTGAAACGACTTCATAGTGATATCAAAAAGTTTCATCCCACCATCAGACCTACCATGGACTACACTTCAGTATCAGTCTCATTCTTGGACACACGCATGTCCATCAGGGACAGACACCTCAGTACCTCACTCTACCGCAAGCCCATGGATAACCTCACGATGCTGCACTTCTCCAGCTTCCAGCTGAAACATGTTAAAGAAGCCATCGCCTATGGACACGCCGTACGCATACACAGGATCTGTTCGGATGAGGAGGAACAAGGCAGACACCTGAAGGTGCTGAAGGACGCCCTCATAGGAACAGGATACAATGCTCAACTCATCGATCATCAGTTCCAATGTGCCACAGCCAAAAACCGTAATGACCTCCTCAGAAGACAGACATGGGATAGTTCCAATAGGGTGCCCTCCGTCATCCAGTACTTCCCTGGAGCAGAGAAACTACACCATGTTCTTCGCAGCCTTCAACATGTCATCGATGATGATAAGCACCTCACCAAGATCTTCCCTGTGCCCCCACTTCTCACCTTCAAACAACCCCCAAAGCTTAAACAGACCATTGTTCGCAGCAAACTACCCAGCCTTCAGGACGACATTGACTACAACACCACACAACCCTGTTATGGTGACCTCTGCAAGACAATTTCAGATCATCGACATGGACACTACCATCACACATGGTAACACCACCCACCATGTACACGGCAGATACTCATGTGATTCGGACAATGCTGTCTATCTCATACGCTGCAGGTAAGGATGCCCTAAGGCATGGGATATTGGTGAGACGCTATGATAACAGATGAATGGACACTGAGCAACAATCATCAAACAGGGATGTTGCCACCCAGTGGGAGAACACTTCAGCGGGCCATGGACATTCAGCCTCGGATCTTTGGGTAAACATCCTCCAAGGCAGATTTTGGGATATACAACAACGCAGAGTCACTGAGCAGAGGCTGATAGCCATGTTCTGTACCCATGAGGACGGCCTCAACCGGGATCTTGGGTTCATGTTGCGCTACAGGTGACCCCACCGCAATAAACACTCTCACTCACACACTCACACACATACACTCACAGACCCTCCCTCATACTCACACACACAGTCACACACATACATACTCACACATTCTCTCTGTCAAGCACATGCAAGCACACACAAATGTGGGAACTCATATAAACCTATGGGGTGAATTAGCATTTGCAGATTTGTAATTGCAGATACATTAATTTGTTCAATGTGGCATTTTATAAATTCCTACATTGGAAATAAAGCCAGTCTGACTCCAGATTCTAAACAAGGCCTCACACCTAAAATGCATTGTCTGACCTGGGGTGTCACCTCTAGTATACTGAGGGAACTGATAAAACCTTTAGTTATCTTGGGGCAGTGACTTGAAAGAAATTCTGCAATTTGCATATTAATCTTCTCTGACTGATTAAAGATTTAACAGCCATCTTAGGTTTGTTCAACACATTTGCATCAGTTCTATGACACTTTGATCTTTTGCTTATAAATTCTGTGTCTGATGCCACCTCTCTCACTGACACCTGAAGGAGGAGCGATGTTCCGAAAGTTTGTGTCTTCAAATAAACCTGTTGGACGATAATCTGGTGTCATGTGCTTTCTGGCCTTGTTCACTCCAGACCAACACCGGCACCTCCCACAGCATCACCTGAACCACCTGCAGTGCTTGTAAATGTTCTTTCAGTTTGCAAAGAGCTGGGCCCCATGTCTTAGCATATGGCAGTTCCCATACACACAGCTATGTCACACTGCAAGCCTGATTGACAATCCCAAAATATTGTGAATGCAATTTTTCATACAGTCAGGATTATCCAGCAAGTGCTGTCCAACAGCAGAATCAGCTCTAATGTTAGACTCTGTGTTGTGAGTTTTACAAGTGTGGGCTGGGTGGATTCAGTCAGTATTTTGCTCATTGTGAATAGCTGAAGGGATTGCTGTGTGTGATGTGTTATGCCTCACAGTGAGTATGTGATATACTTTAAGGAAGAGCTCATGATATCATCACTGTGTCATGGCACATGAGCTGATGGTATAACGGTCTCAGTCACCATCTTACGGAGTCCTCCAGTAGCATGACATGCTGAAGAATTGTGCTACAGGACATTTGCGTTAGCTTTGTCTGTGATTGTAAATTCTGTACATACCAATAATTGTGATAAAAGACTATTGAATTCCCCAGTGTTATGGGACCCAGGTCTCATTCTTTCATTACAGGAGCTACCTACTCATGTACGGGAGGTTGTGAGGGTACATTGTGAGTTAACAGCAGTGGCTGTTTACGGAAAAGTGTTGCCTAGGTCCTAGGCATCACATGACAGACTGGAATCTCATCAACGTCAATGAAAAAGAGAATGTAAACTTGTTTAAAACTCATCCCTTGTTCCCTGCCAACATCATTAATTCAGAATGAATTTCAGAGTTGGCATACTCAGAGTTGGGAGAGAATTTCAACGTCCCATTTTAAGCCTTTTAAGTTTTGCAATCTTACTAAGAACATGATATGACAGGAATGACACTTGTTCACATGATCCAAGGAAGATGATGAGGATAGACAGGGAACATTTAAGGGATGGGAAGTGCTCGAGTACACAGTGATGGTCCTGAGCACAGAGGGACATGGAGTGGGAGACTGAAGAAGACCATGGATTACAAGTAGACAATGTCACCAAGTGACTCATAGTGAGATATACTGCTGGATAGTGAAGTCAGTTTCACATTTATATAATGTCTTTCACAGTCTCAGGGCATCTGAAAGCTTTTTACAGCCAAAGAGATCATTTTGAATTGTTATCAATGTTGTAACACAGTAAACAGGGTGCCCACTTTATACACAGCAAGCTCCCACACACTGTACTACGAGAACAACCAGCCTAAGATGCTGGAGAGAGGTCCCCAGACGGCAGTGCAGCATTCCCTCCGTACTGACACTGGGTGGGGGAGGGGAGTGAGCTGTGACCTTCAGATTCAGATGTCAAAGGAAAAGCTGCAAATAAATCCTCGTATGTCCTCGCCCCTCAAAAGCAGTGCCCATTTTTCTCATTTTCAGTCCACAGTCCAAAGGATACAGTCTGTTACATACCTCCACCCTTAAGAGAGATGACATCCCATTTCAAAGCTCCATTTCATCTCAAGATATATGACACACAGATGACAAAACGCAAGATGTACATATATTCATCTCATGGTGGTCTCTTACTCATCTCTTATATTTATAGAATCCCTGCAGTGTGGAAATAGGCCATTCGGCCCATCGAGTCCACAACGACCCTCTGAAGAGCATCCCACCCAGACCCACACCCTTACCCTATCCCTGTTACCCTGCATTTCCCATGGCTAACACACCTGGCCTGCACATCCCTGAACACTATGGGTAATTTAGCATGGCGAATCCACCTAACCTGCACATCTTTAGACTGTGGGAGGAAACCGGAGCACCCGGAGGAAACCCACGCAGACACGGGGAGAATGTGCAAACTCCACACAGACAGTCACCCAAGAGTGGAATCGAACCCGGGTCCCTGGCGCTGTGAGGCAGCAGTGCTAACCACGAATCAGTTATCATCTTTCTCACATTTCAAGTGTGCTTCTTTCAATCTATTTCCTGTATTTGCTGCTCACTAAGCTGTCCCTAAACCAAACACAGATTTGGTGACCACTTTGCAGAACATCTTTGCTCCGTCCATGGGAATGATGCTGAGCCCTCAGCTGCTTGTCATTTCAATAAATCCCCTCACTCATACATTGACATCTCCATCCTTGGGCTGCTACAATGCTCCAATGAAGATCCACACAAGCTGGAGGAACAACACCTCATTTCCCAGGCTAATGCTTCGAGTCTAGATGACTCTTCATCAGAGCTGACATGAAAGCGTGGAGGGGGCAGCATTTATGCCAGCTCTGATGAAGAGTTATTTAGACTCGAAATGTTAGCTCGCTCTCTCTCCATGACTGACCCGCTGTGATCTCCAGCATTTGTTGTTTTCAGTTCAGATCCCAGCATCTGCAGTAATTTGTTCCGACTTTGTTTCCCATCTAGGCACTTAACAACCGTCAGCACTCAGCATTGAATTCAACAACGTTGCAGTATGTGCTCTATTTGGATCACATCTCACTACTCCCCGCTCCAACCCACTCACCCCTACACCCCTCCTCCACCAACACCACACCATTCCACAATTTCATGTTTTCGTGGCTTTATTCTCAACAGCATCTATTTTTGCCCCAAGCTCTCTCCCTCACTGCCATTAGCACACGCTTTGTCCTTTGCTCTGGGCACCCTCACCATTTGTTTCTCTCTCTCCTCCTCCCCCTCCGTTTTTATCTCACGGTTTGAGTGACAAATACATTGGGTTGTAAATTTGGGGCTTGGAAAGGACCCGTTACACCAGATATCTGAGAAACGAGGAAAGCAAGCATTTATAGATCAGTGGTATGACAGAGCTGAGGAAGAGGTGTTGGACCTGTGAAGTGACAGGTTCTCTGATAATTGAGACACACTTCTCCACCCCTCACACCATGAGCACATATTTGAGATTCAATTACCAAAAATGGCCAATCGCTTCTCTTTTGTACTGCTATCCTGAATAAGAGAAACATAAAACATAGAACAGTACAGCACAGTACAGGCCCTTCGGCCCACGATGTTGTGCCGACCTATTATCCTAAGAAGATCAATCTCCCCTGCATACCCTACATTTTACTATCCTCCATGTGCCTATCCAAGAGTCGCTTAAACGTCTCTAAAGTATCTGACAAACCCTCCCAGGTTTATTTAATGCACTCAATATAATCTCTTTATTTGGAGCAAAATGCATTCTTAAAGCAAATGGCAAACACTGGAATACACCAAAACTATGATCTGGAAATAAAATGATATCCCCTTAATCCCATGCGCAAACACACACACAAACACACACACACACACACACACACACACACAACACAAAAAGACAAGTCTCTGCAGAGATGATGGCAAAAGGTAAAAGAGAAGTGTCTGTTACACACAAGCAAAAGTATTTGAGAGAGGCAATTGAGCAGTATCGTTCTCTCCAGTACAGGAATTATCCCAGCAAACCCTGTGATCAGGGACCACTGACAGACCCAGTCTTTCCCTCCATCCCCGTTTTATTCCAGTCTCTGTGTGTGGGTCCGTGTGTGCATGTCAGTGTGTGTGCTTGTGTGTGTGTGGGTGTGTGAGCGGGTGTGTGTGCCTGTGTATTTGTGTATGTGCGTGCACAAGTTTGAGTGTGTTTGTGTGTCTATATGAGTGCACACACGTGTGTGTGTGTGTGTGTGAGTGAATGTATGTGTGTGTGTGTGTGTGAGTGAGAGTGTGTGTGTGAGAGTGAGTGAGTATGTGAGAATGAGTGAGTGTGTGTGTGTGAGAGTGAGTGTGGGTGTGTGTGAGTGAGTGTGTGTGTGTGAGAGTGAGTGAGTGTGTATGTGTATGTGAGTGTGTGTGTGAGAGTGAGTGAGTGTGTATGTGTATGTGAGTG
>NW_025969248.1:7873-16250 GCF_021869965.1 Rhincodon typus
TTGTGGCACACTGCTGGTCACAGGCCTCCAGTCTGAAAAGCAACCCGCCATCACCACAAGGTGCAGGGCTGGATGAACACAACAGGCCCTGAAGGGTCTAGGCCCAAAACGTCAGCCTTTCTGCTCCTATGATGCTGCTTGGCCTGCTGTGTTCATCCAGCTCTACACCTCGTTGTCTCGGATTCTCCAGCATCTGCAGTTCCTACTATCTCTCTCACCAGGCACTGCCTGACATACTGAATATTTCCAGTATTTCCTCTTTTTATTTCAGGTTTCTAGCATCTGTGATTATTAACTGTTTTGGACTAATCTGGTTTGACTTTGCTTAATCTTTCAGCTCAGCACAATTCTCACCCAGTCAGTGAAGGATGGTGGGCATATAAGGAAGTGGTGCAAGGAAGCTTTGTCCCAGGTGAGTGTCATTCACAACAACAATATTCTTCATCCTTATCTTCACAAAGGAACATCTCAAATAATTTGGGGAACACAGGGCTTACCGGGAAGGAGGAACTGAAAGAAATTAATATTTGTTTCCCCAAGACCGTTTCCCCAGTTACCAGTTTAAAGGCAGATAAAACCACAGGCAGGATGAGTTTCATCACAGAGTACTTAAGCAAATGGTCCTAGAAAAAGCACGTGTTAGTGGTCATCTTCCAAAATTCTAAAGACTCGAGAGCAGATTCTACGTATTGAAGGAAGGCAGAGAGTAAACCTAATTATAGACCTGTTAGCTTGACATCAGCACTGTGAAAAATGCTAGATTCCATTATAAAAGATGTAATAGCAGAGCATTTGGACGATAGTGACAGGATCAAACAGTAAGACCGGATTTACATAAGCAGAAGTAGTGTTTGACAAATCTATTGGAATTTTTTTGAGGATGTAACTGAGAGTGGATAAGAGTCAGCCAATGAATATGGGTTCCTTGGATTTTCAGAAGGCTTTCAATACAGTCCCACATGAGAGATTAGTGTGAAAATTAAAGCCATGATGTGGAGGTGCTGGTGTTGGACTCTGGTGGACTAAGTCAGAAGTCACACGATACCACTACACCCACAAACATCCGCTCCCTACATCACCGACGCTCAGTAACAGCAGTGTGTACCATCTACAAGATGCACTGCAGAAATTCACCAAAGATCCTCAGACAGCACCTTCCAAATCCACAACTACTTCCATCTAGAAGGAAGAGAGCAGCAGACATATGGGGACACCACCACCTCCAAGTTCCCCTCGAAGCCACTCACCATCCTGACTTGGAAATATATCGCCGTTCCTTCACTGTCACTGGGTCAAAATCCTGGAATTCCCTCCCTAATGGCATTGTGGGTCAACCCACCGCAGGTGGATTGCAGCGGTTCAAGAAGGCAGCTCACCCCCACCTTCTCAGGGGCAACTAGGGATGGGCAATAAATGCTGGGCCCAGCCATCAACGCCCACGTCCCACAAATGAAAAGAAAAAAAAACAGGTCATAGTCCAACAGAGATAGTAGGAACTGCAGATGCTGGAGAATCCGAGACTACAAGAAATGAAAGGTCTCGGCCCGAAACGTCAGCCTTCCCGCTCCTATGATGCTGCTTGGCCTGCTGCGTTCATCCAGCTCTGCACCTTGTTATCTCATAGTCCAACAGGTTTATTTGAAATCACAAGCTTTCAAAGTGCTGCTCCTTCATCAGGTGAAGATGAAAATTAAAGCAGAGGGATTTGAGGTAGTGCACTGAAATGGATAGAGAACTGCTTGGCAGACAGGAAACAAAGACTGGGAATAAAGAGGTCTTTTTTCCAAGTGGCAGGCAGTGACTCGTGGGCTACCACAGGGACCAGTACTAGGACCCCAGCTATTCACAGTACATTAATGATTTAGAACATAGCATAAAGTACTATACAGCACAGGAACGGGCATGTTGGCCCATGATGTTGCGCCAACATGATGCCAAATTAAACTAATCCCTTCTGCCTGCCCTTGATCCACATCCCTCCATTCCTTACATATTCATGTGCTTATCTAAAAGTCTCTTAAACGCCCTTAGATGAGGGAACTAAATGTAATATCTCCAGATTTACAGATAGCACAAAGCTGGGTGGAAGGATGAGTTGTGAGGAGGGTACAGAGATGTTGCAGTGTGACTCGAACAGGCTGAGAGAGTGAGCTAAAGCATGGCAGATGCAGGATAATGTGGATCAAGTGAGGTTAGCCGCTTGGATAGCAAACATAGGGAGGCCGATTATTACCTAAAAGGCTTTAAATTGAGAGACAGAAAGTAAAAAGCATTGCAGGAACAGCAGGCAGTAAAGAAGACAAATGGTCTGTTGGAATAGTGTGAGCAGTTTTGGTCTCCTTATCTGAGGGAGGGTGCTCTGGTGATGGGGGAATGCAGTGAAGGTTTACCAGACTGATTCCTGGGACGGCAGGACTGATCTATGAGGAGACACTGGATTGGTTAGGATTATATTTGCTGGAGTTTAGAAGTATGGGGGTGTGGGGGTGGATCTCATAGAAACTGATAAAGTTTGAACAGGACTAGACAGGGTAAACACAGGAAGGAGGTTTCTGACAGTGGGGAAGTCCAGAACCAGGGTCATTGTTTAGGGATACAGAGGTAGGTCATTTAGGACTGAGATGAGGAGAAATATCTTCATCCAGAGAGTGGGGAGCCTGTGGAATTCACAATAACAGAAAGTGGTTGAGGCCAAAACATTGAAGACTTTCAAGAAGGAGTTTGATATAGTTCTTAAAGCTTTAGGGACCAAGAGTATGGAGAGAAAGTGGGAACAGTTGGATGATCAGCCACGGTCAGACTGAATGGAAGAGCAGACACAAAAGGGCCAAATGGTTGCCTTATCCTCCAATTGCTTTTACATTGCTTTGTTGCTATGTGACAGCCCTTGACATCAAGGTTGCATTCGACTGTGTGTGGCATCACGGAGCACTAGAAAAACCAGAAACAATGGGTATCAGGGGGCAAACTCTCTGCTCATTGGAGTCATGCCTGACACATAGGAAGATGGTTGTGGTTGTTGGAAGTCAGTTATCTCAGCTCCAGAACATCTCTGCAGGAGTTCCTCAGGGTAGTGTCCTAGGGCCAACCATCTTCAGTTGCTTCTTCAATGACCTTCCCTCCACCATCAGGTCAGAATTGGGGATGTTCGCCGATGATTGTACAATGTTCAGCACCATTCGCGACTCCTCAGATACTGAAGCAGTCCGTGTTCAAATGCAACAAGATCTGGACAATATCCAGGTTTGGGCTGACAAGTGGCAAGTGACATTCGTGCCACACAAATGCCAGGCTGTGACCATCACCAGTAAAAAACAATCCAATCACCGCCTCTTGACATTCAATGGCTTTACCATCACTGAATCGCTCACTATCAGTATCCTGGGGGTTATCATTGACCCATGTCAATACAGTGGCTATAAGAACAGGCCAGAGCTAGGAATATTATGGGAAGTAACTCACCTCCTGACTCCCCAGAGCCTGTCCACCATCTACAAGGCACAAGTCAGGAGTGTGATGGAATAGTCCCCACTTGCCTGGATGGGGGCAGCTCCAACAACACTCAAGAAGGTCAACACCATCCAGGACAAAGCAGCTGCTTGATTGGCATCACATCCACAAACATTTACTCCCTCCACCACCGACGCTCAGTAGCAGCAGTGTGTACCATCTACAAGATGCACTGCAGAAATTCACTTTGTTGCTGCTGAGTGCCGGTACGAAGCAGACTGGAACTAGAGCAATGCAGGGACGGTTGCTGGACTTGGGCCTGGTACCATGTGCTGAGCTGCTGCTGTTTTGCACATTTTTGGAATTCTTTACTGGTCTGTGATGTAAATCCTTTCAACAATGTTATAACCACCTCATTTCTACCTTATTCTTAGACATTAAGTGAAGCTACTGCTTTCCTTTCAATCCTATTTTGTATATTAATACTATTTTTTTACTCTGTAAGATTTGTGTCTAGGTACTTGTACCTGAAGATGGTGTTTTTATAAGGCAGCCATTGTAAAAGGTTTTCACTGTACTCCTGTAATTCTGTATTGGAGTACATATGACAATAAAGGATATTCATATTCAAAGATTCTCAGACAGCACCTTCAAAACCCACCATCACTTCCATCTAGAAGGACAAGGGCAGCAGGTACATGGGAACACCACCCCCTGCAAGTTCCCCTCCAAGCCACTCACCATCTTGACTTGGAAATATATCACCGTTCCTTCACTGTCACTGGGTCAGATTCCTGGAATTCCCTCCCTAATGGGGGTTGTAGTTCAAGCAACAGCAGGTGGACTGCAGCGGTTCAAGAAGGCAGCTCACCATCACCTTCTCAAGGAGGCAGCTAGGGACAGGCAATAAATGCTGGCTCAGCCAGCGATGCGCACATCCCATGGATGATTGTAAAAATGATCACGTCTCCCCCAGCCCCTCTCTGGGCAAAGGAGCACACCCCCAGCTTATCCACTGTCTCTGTAATGAACTGAAATGCCTCTTTCTTGACCCTTGTTTGAGTAAATCTGTGCAGCCTTTCTATTCCCTCGATATCTCCCCTCTCATGTTCACTGCCCACTTTATAAAGTTCAGGCACAGGAGAGCTGTCAAACCATTATTCTCATTTCTAGTTACCTCCCTCTCTTTCTTTGTAGCAGTTTATCAGAACCCCCTCTGTCTGTCTCACCTTCTCTCATTAAACTAACTTCCCTCAAACCCTATCAGCAAATCCATGTGAGAAGCAACAGGAGACCAGACAGTTCGAGAATGTTCATCCTTGCTCTAGATCTCTCTCTCTCTCTCGCTCTCTGCGCTCAGTTTGCATCGAAAGGATCAGATGCAAATTTCTGGCTCTGAGGCTGCTGGTGGGATGGGGGCGGGGGCTGGGGGGTGTGCGGTAGGGGAAGAGTCGGGGGGTTGGTGGCGTTGTTTACTCCGAGGCTGTAGCTGAGGTAATCATAGAATCCCTACAATGTGGAGGCAGGCCATTCAGTTCACAGACCCTCTGAAGAGCATTCCACCCAGACACATCCTCATAACCCTGCATTTCCTGTGGATAATCCACATTCCTGAACACTATGAGCAATTTCCCATGGCCAGTCCATCTAGCCTGCACATCTTTGGACTGTGGGAGCAAACCGGAACACCCAGAGGAAACCCACGCAGACACGGGGAGAATGTGCAAACTCCACACAGACAGTGGCCCGAGGGTGGATTCGACCCTGGGTCCCTGGCACTGTGAAGCAGCAGTGCTAACCACTGAGACACTATGTTACCCTTGAAAGTATCAGTTGAAACTTTATCCGTGTCCCAGAGCAGAGGGTGGGCCGATTGTGGCAATATGTTCTGCCTAGACCTTGAATATAAGCTTCTTAAATGACAGCCTAAAGCTTTGCCATCGATTTCTGTGAGTGCAGAGGGTCCAGCCTGAGGGAGACTGGTTTATCGAATGGAAATGAACTGGGCCCAGCAATTCCAGAAAAGTACGACAGTAACGAGAGCACACCCAGTGAAATGTGAATGTTGCTGCTCTGTGCCATTCCCAGCTCCTCAGGGTCATGAACACACACCAGGTAAAGGCAGATGACTCACTGCCCACACCTCCTCCCCCTCTCCACCAATGGCAGCTGGAAAGTGGTGATAAACTAAACCCCCACCCCTCCCTGAGTCAGACAATCCCACTGCAAACAAACAGAGTGTACAGGAGATACACCCAAGGGGCTGTCTGAGGTGGAACAGTTCAGCGATGAAGAGGGGCTGGATAAGGTTGCGCCGTTTTTTTTGGAGCAGAGGAGTTGAGGGGGGCACCCGAAAGAGGTGTGTAAGATTATGAGGGGCATGGACTGGGTGAATAGGAAGCAGCTGCTCTCCTAAGCAGAAGGGACATCGTTTTAGAGTGAGGGGATTTGAAGAAAACATTTTTCACCCAGAAGGTGGGTTGGATTCTAGAATGGGAGGGCAGTTGATATAGGAAACCTCACAACCTTTAAAAAAATACTTAGATAAGCCCTTGAATTGTAACAAGGCTGTGGGCTTAGTGCAGAAAGTGGGGGTGGTGTAGGAGTAGTGTACTCTTGACAGGATAGACTCAATGAGCTGAAAGGCCCCTTCTGCACTGTATGATTCTATGATTCAAATCCCAGTACATTAAGTAGGGGACCAAATTGCAGCTGATATCCCTCAGTGTGGTACTGAGGGGCTGTGTTACCCATGGGATAGCCTACGCAGATGGGACATGAGGTTATCATGAGGAGATGAGGTCTCATTGCAGATTGGAGGCTGGGTATTGGCACAGACTGGGGCAGAAGGGCTATAAACTGTGTACTTTTTTTAATTAGAGATAGCAGGAACTGCAGATGCTGGAGAATCCGAGACAACAATCTGATGAAGGGTCTAGGCCCATAACGTCAGCCTTTCTGCTCCTATGATGCTGCTTAGCCTGCTGTGTTCATCCAGCCCTGCACCTTGTTGTCTCTACTTTTTTTTATTTTTCCTTTTTCTTCTTATGCTAGATTTTTAATTTATTGTTTTTTTCTATTTTATGCCAAATACTTAAGAATCTGCTCATTCGAGTGCACATGACAATAAATCTAATTCATATAAAACCAAAGCTCCATTTGTCAACTTGGCTAATATAAAACAATGGCATGCCACTGATTGAAGACGAGCTGGGGTGATATATAAAAAAAGTCTTCCTGTTCTTCCTTTAGATACAGCACACAGTGGGGAAAGGGGCATGATTCACTCCCATCTGTTACCATGTGGTTTTACTGCTGCTTAATAATTCCTGATAATGTCACCAGTTAATTAATTCAGTCTTAATCCTGTCAATTGTTTAACAAAGTTACTCAATATCTTTCTTTTTAAAACAAAAGCACCTTGCATATCCACTGTGCCATTCAGAGAATGTCAGGATTTGTTGAAGTATTTCAGTCAATGGGTTATTTTTCTCAGCGTGTTTGCTGTTGAGATGCAGGGAGCTCGGCAGCTAATTCCCACACAGTGACACCCTGTGACTGTGGCCTGGGTAATCTGCAGGAGTGGACCGGAGAGAGAGAAACCAGGGTCTGCAGGCAGCCAATAGTCCGTGGAGTTTGTCTTCAGCAGCCGGGTTCCTCCTGATCTTTGGGTAGCTGGTGTGGAGGGGTGCGGGCAGGTTGGAGGATCTTCTCCAGGGCCTGCCCCTTGGCCTGGCCAGGCTGGGCTATTAACAGGTCCAGGGAGTGGGCCTTGGAGAGGGGGGGTCATTTCTGCTGGCTGGCTGCCTGCACCCTTCTGTGGTTATGTTTGAATCCGGGTGTGCTTGGAGAGAGAGCACACAGTGTCCGCCAGTGCGCTCGATGCCTTTAGGGAGAGGTGGGCATTGCTGAGGGTGGAGTGCATTATCAGCCCCTCCAACTCCATTTTAATTTACCCCCTCCCTCTCTGTCCCATCTGGTGTCATTGCATCAGGAGGTAAATGAATAATTAGGAACACAGGGGGATTCTATAACATCAGCTTGTGGTTTGTGTCGAGGTCACTGAGCAGACTGGGCAGGGGATGTTGGGGGAGGAGCTGGTCATCCTTGTCACTCTCTTCATGAGAAAAAGGGAGGAATTTTGGAGGGAGTGCAAAATCAAACTGCCTGAATCTCCTCTCCCCTCCCTTCCCCACTCGGAGTTTTTGAGGGTGGGGTAGTGAGGGAGGTAGACACAGATGACAGTGAGACTTTGATACCGATTCCTTCAGCTTAGAGAAATGCTAGCTCAGTACTGATGGTGTTTTTCAAATCTCTCTCGGGACTGGGAGATGCTTTACCTGCTGCAGAAAGTGACAGGGTTTAATTTCTCCCAGCAACCCCTCGGCGTAAACTCTCTATCCCCTCGCCCAGTATCACTGTCACACAGCTCTCTCTGGCTGCTCAGGGAGAGGGATGGAGAGAGTGAGAGAGATACAGACAGAGAGAGGGGGAGGGGGGAGAGGGATGGAGAGAGTGAGAGAGATGCAGACAGAGAGAGGGGAGAGAGAGGGGGGAGACAAAGAGAGAGAGGCGGTGAGGGGGGGAGAGTGAGAGAGATACAGACAGAGAAGGGGGGTGTAGAGAGGGGGTGGGAAGGTAGGGAGAGAGAGATACAGACAGAGAAAGAAGGCAGGGAGAGAAAAAGAGATACAGACAGAGAGAGGGGGAGGGGGGAGAGGGAGGGGTGAGTGTGAGAGAGAGAGAGATACAGACAGAGAGAGGACAGAGAGGTGGTAGACAGAGAGAGAGAGGCGGTGGGGGGTGCGGAGAGTGAGAGAGATTCAGACAGAGAAAGGGGAGAGAGAGGTGGGAGACAGAGAGAGAGAGGCAGTGGAGGGGGGAGAGTGAGAGAGATACAGACAGAGAAGGGGGGGTAGAGAGGGGG